>NC_079514.1:12407003-12536239 GCF_000801105.2 Raphanus sativus
CTTTAAACACATCTCTCTTTCTCTCTCTCACATCATCTGCAGATTATTCTCTGTCTCTTTTAGATCCTCTGTTTTCTCCGCCTCCTCTGTTTTTTCTCTTTTTTTCTTCTCACATCAATGGAGGCGTCATTGTCGATGATGAAATCGTCCTTCTCTTCTCCCGCGACTGTGTTCCTCAGCCACCACCATAGACGCACCTCACGACCTATATCTCCCACGTTACACAAAGCTTCCTTCTCTGTTCGCTGTTCTCTCCCTCCCTCGAAGCCTCCACAACGCTCCGGAGCCAGCTCTGTTCACGCCGTTATGACTCTCGCTGGGTATGAATCTCAAAACTACGGCAAAAGGCTCTTTCTTTTGATGAAACTAACGAACGAACACCCATTGTTCGACTTAAGCTTAAAGTAGAAACCTTTATATGTGTTGTTGTTTGATACAGATCGTTGATAGGGAAGAAACGAGTGGATGAGAGCGAGAGTTTGACTCTGGAAGGTATCCGGAACTCTTTGATCAGACAAGAGGACAGCATTATATTTGGTCTGTTGGAGAGAGCCAAGTACTGTTACAATGCTGATACTTATGATCCTACTGCCTTCGACATGGATGGTTTCAACGGCTCTTTGGTTGAGTACATGCTCCAAGGCACCGAGAAGCTTCACGCTAAGGTTTAAAACATTAATATAATTAACTTATTGGTGGATTGTTGTTGAATAGAAAGATTGTAAACTTGATGATTTAGGTTGGTAGGTTCAAGAGCCCTGATGAACATCCTTTCTTCCCTCAAGATTTACCTGAGCCTATGTTGCCTCCTCTTCAGTACCCAAAGGTTTGCTTAAAGACAGAGACTCTTTAGTTGTCTTAACAACGGTGTTATAAGAGCTGTAAGTATCTTTCTTTCTTATGAAATAGGTATTGCATTTTGCTGCTGATTCGATCAACATAAACAACAAGATATGGAACATGTACTTTAGAGACCTTGTCCCAAGACTAGTGAAGAAAGGTGATGATGGTAACTACGGATCAACAGCTGTGTGTGACGCTATCTGCCTTCAGGTTCGTTTTCTGTTCAGAAACAAAAGGTTCAATCTTTATAAATGTTATTGCCTCTCATGTAGTTTTGGTGGATGTTCTTCATTGGCAGTCTCTTTCAAAGAGGATCCATTACGGTAAATTTGTTGCAGAGGCCAAGTTCCAAGCCTCACCCGAGGCATACGAGCCTGCCATCAGAGCACAAGTATGTACATATCTACTTCTTCACATGTTTATTGAACTCTTCTCTGCATATCTCACCTTTGCCTTGTGCAGGATAAGGATGCATTGATGGATATGCTGACATTCCCGGCGGTGGAGGAGGCGGTGAAGAAGAGAGTTGAGATGAAAACACGAACATACGGGCAAGAAGTGAAAGTGGGCGTTAAGGAGAAAGAAGAAGAAGAAGAGGTGAATAATGAATCTCAAGTTTACAAGATCAGTCCGATCTTGGTTGGCCACTTGTATGGAGATTGGATCATGCCCTTGACAAAAGAGGTTCAAGTGGAGTACTTGCTCAGACGACTAGACTGAACGAAAGATAAATGGCTTTGGTAGTAAACTCTAATATAGTTTTCTTTATTTGGAATGTTTTTTGGTTTTTTTTTTTTAACTTCACAAATCCCTCAACGTTAACTCACACTACACTATAGTTCCATGTTTTGGTTTTCGAGGTTACTTGCAAAAGAAAACTGTGTGGTTTATGTACATTCTCTCAATTGCGAAATCAAAGGGATGACAATGTTGTGTATGTACTATGTAGTGCCACATGTATAATAATGATGAGTGGATATTAAGGTTTACCTGTCGCATTCCTCTTAACTGCTACCAAACACATAGGAGACATTAGGCTGCAACGTCTTTGTGAGGCTATGGAAAAAAGGATTAGCTCTACAAACAAACATCATGCTGTGTCGATTCAACATAACAGAACTACACGCTGTCTTTTAAGTAAGAAACGCCACGCAGTGTGCTTTATTGATAAGATAACATCACTCTCTCACGATCCTCTGTTTCTCCTCTGTTTTGTTTTTCAATGGCTACTGCTTGGGTCACTTGCTCACTTCTCCTCTCTCCACTAAACAAACAACCCACACGATTAAAACTCCCGAACCCAAACACCCTTCCTTTACGCTCTCCATATGGAACCAGAAGCCTTTCCATCAAGTCCATGGCGGTCCAAGAAGACGACAAAAGAACGAGCGAGGAGTCAATGAGCATTGACAACTTACGCGGATTCGTCGACCTCAACGTCGGAAAATGGACCGGCTCCTTCCACGTACGTATATAAAAACCCTAACTTTGATTCTTCTGGGTTTGTTTGTTTGCTAGTTTTACGTGACAAAGCTCCTTCCTTTTTATTTTTTGGGGCAGCAATTTGATGGAGATGGGAATCTCTTGCATAAGATTGACACTCGGCTCTCTGCTAGTTCGTATGGAGAAGATGAGCTCATTAGCCTTAATCAATCGTATGTGCTAAGATAAAAGACAAATCTTTGTTATTTGCATTGATGGGAACTAAGTAAAGTTGTGAACTTTTAAATGATGTGTAGGTTATATATAAAGCAGGCAACATCAGGCACTTCAGTTGTTGAAGAAGAGGAAGAAGAGGAAGCTGAGTGGGTAGAATACAAAATCAAAGAGACCAATATGTTCACTGTCGACAAGTATCAACAGGTGAGACTTGTTATGTTGTCTTGTCTCTATCATAATGCTACAAGTTTTGAGTTTGTTTTTGTCTCTTAGGGATTTTCATTTAGTTGTTTTTGACTTTGTTGACTCTTTCTCATCATCAGTAGTCTGCAGATTGGATTCTTCCCCAAGGAGAGAGCATTTTCACTGAGGTATCAGACCGCTGGAATGTTGGATACCACGTTAAGGCAAGGCGTTCTCGGAGAAGATGACACTGGAGAAGAATCACCCAGGTTTTGGTTTGTATATTCTTTATGAAACATGCATGAGTGAGTAGTGGACTGTGATAAATAAGCTTTGTTATAACGATTGTTTTTTTTCAGGTTTCTCAAGCTTCCATCTCGGCGTCCTGCCTTAGTATGTGAGAACTGCTTGTATTCTAATCAGACGGATAGAAGAGCTAGAGCCTTTCACATCATGGATCCTAAAGGCGTTCTTGAAATGCTTATTGTGTTCCTCGAGGAGAGAGGGCTAGAGAATCTCCTTCATCCAGTCCTCGATGATTCTCAGGTTATTTCTTGTCTAAGCAAATAGTGTCCTTATATGATTGCATTATATTCAAATTATGTTGCAGGGTGATGGAGAAAGAATCACCCCATTTCTCGGTACTTGGAAAGGTCGTTCAATAACAAAACGAAGTGGTGTCTACGGATCAACACTATCCGAAGCCGATACTGTTGCTGTTCTTGACATTAATGACCAAGGTCAAGTAGTCCAGGTATACGATTATTCAACATAGAAGATTGAAACCTTAATAATGTATTCTGACCTTGTAAGGGTTTTGATGTCAATCAGGATATTTCCTCGACGTCCGATGTGAAAAACGTGACGACAAATGTGCACTGGGTGGGTGAAATGTCGAAGAACTTGGTTACATTCGCGGAAGGTTACCAGATGACGCTGTTACCAGGTGGTATGTACATGGGATGTCCCTGTGACGTGGCAAAGAGCGTTGCTGAGTTGAAGTCATTCCATTTAGAGTTCTGCTGGCTTGAATCTTCAGGGTCAAGACAGAGACTCGTACGCACATATGACCATGAAGGTTTGGCTGTCTCATCTACTTATTTTTCTGAGACCAAAGTGTGAGTTTTCTTCTATGTTACTATGATCATATATGTTCTTGTACTGTCGTTTTATAGTGTCTTACACACACTGTATAATCATCAGAAGTGATAATAATGTATAATCATTGTGACTCATTGTCAAATCAACTCTTAAAAGTTCAAAGTTAGAGAAGTGTAACACAGAGATAAATATCATAAGAATAACATTGAGGTAACAGAGTACAAAGTTACAACAGAAAGGCCAAACTCCAGAAGATGAACTTCAAAGAGTTTTGCATTATGAACGTTTTTTACATATATAAGTTATAGCATAAATAAATAAAACAGAAATAGAGATGTCCACATAATTTGGAAATATACAGTATTTTGATGAATTAACACACTTTTATTATTTGGTTTCTTCATCCAAAGGAGTAGTACAAGATGATAATGCTTACACCAGAGTTTCCCCTTCATCAGGGATTAGTAGCATTGGTATTTGACCACGGTCAACGAAGTCAATCTGGCTCAGCCTCAGACAACACAGGACTTGTTCCGGCAGCTCTTCTGGTTTTTGAGCCTGTTTTTCATGATAGAAAACAAATGTTTAAATCATGTTATTATAACAAGAACAAATGACCCTCTAGTACACATATACATTGTATGAAACTTTTGCTCATTACCTGGATGGCTAAACCGAGATCAAGAATTCCATTCTTCAGACGATCTCTGAATGCTTCAAGTCCTTTCCTTGATATGTAGCTGAACCGATGGACATCCAAATCAATCTCAAAGTAGTTTGGACCCTGTGGAGAGATTTAAAAAAAAAAACAAGCAAATCTTAATCAGCTGCCAAAAGCCTGACTTCTTCTTCTGTTGTGTGTTTAAGAGGTTAGTGCGGTGCTAAAACCTTAAAGAAGTTGTGTTGAGGACGAGAAAGGACAGGCTTTTCATTGTAAGCCTGTACAAGCTTCTTCTCAGTCGAGCCTAGAGCTAGGTCTTCGGGGTTAACAAGTCCAGCCACGATCTTAAGCCTTTCACGGAAAGCAACAGTGCTGTCTTTCGCAAACCCTTTCACCTTCTCCGTCTCATCATCCACAAGTTTCTGTTTTGATTCAGAGACAATAAAACAAAACAAAACAAACAAAACCCTGGTAAGAGATCAATCACAGAGATGTGAGAGTTATTATTATAATAAAGGGATTCTTTCAACGCTACCTTGATGCTGTCCTGATACTGCTGAGAGGTTTCTTTTTCGAAATTTTCTTGTAATTTAAAGTAAAGTACAATGCTCATGCCTTCTCCATCACTATCTCCAAGGAACATTGCAGCAGGATAGGTTGGTAACTGCCATTAAACACAAAGGTCAGGATCATTTACACATATATGCATATCAAAAACGGCTATTCACATGCAAATGCAAACTTTGTGTCAAAACCAAAGACGAAAAAGCCATTGAAATCTCAGTGGTGGTTACCTGAATGTTGACAACGAGAAGAGCAGGGAGCTTTGCCTCGGTTTTGATGTTTGGAAGCTCGATGTGTTGAGCGATATGATCAATCTTCTTTGGACAGACAAACAAATCAACGCCAATAGGAGTGTAAGCACATTGATTTGGAGCTGGGGATTTCTTTTTGTCTCTGCAAACATCATTCTCCAACAGTTAACAGACAAAACAGTTTCTAAAGAAAAAGATACACACAACAGAGTGGTGAAAGGTGTACTTGAAATAGGTTTCTCCACGGAGTTTAAAAGTTGAAGGTGGTATCTCACACCAGCTTCCACTGGACTGCTTCTCTCTGGCAGAGCAAGGAATGGTAAAACCCGCTTTAGGACGGTACAACAACTTACGCTGCTCCGTAACTTCCTCACCATCGCATGATCTTCTCTTGAAAGAAAGCCGGTATACCGCAGACTTTCGCTTCTGAGATGAGGGAGAGTTTAGAGTCTTGTCGTTGAAACTAACCGTCGGCATCAACCTGCTCAGGCTGGATTTCAGGGTTTTCTCCTGAGAGCTCCGTTTCTGATCCTTCAAGCCTTTGAAGCTTGCATGGTTCAATAGGTTCTTCTTGTTGTTTCCAGCGATGACAGAGAGACCACTAGGATCCTTGTACACGCCTTTGCCCACGAACTTCTCGGGTTTACTCTTGTCTATCTTCAAGTAACTCTCATGGTACTCTTCGTACTTCCCTTTCCCATCCACAATGCAGGAAGAAGATTCAAACTGAACTACTTGACCATTTGGGATGTTACCGGTCGCACCTCTCGGTGATGATACGTTATCTGCTGAGAGAGAGAGATGTCAAAAAAGATTTAGATCCGTATCTACATTAGCAAAACTGGTTCTCTATCTTATGCAGATTAGATTGACATTTTTACCTTCAGGTAGGCTGACGAAGTCCTCATCCTCATCAGAATCAAGAACACTGACAGAGTCAAACCATGCATCATCTTGCGAGGTAGCTGCTGCAACACAAATGAGTATTCAGATGATCTAACAGCCATAACAAGATTTAAGTTTGCAGATAAACCGAAAGACTCTTACCAAAAGAAACTCGGCTGCCAACGTCACTGAGCCTTCTAACATTTGAATGAGGAACGATGTCAGATACTTTAGAGAAGTGTTTGGAAGACCTGCGACGGCCTTTACGGCGAGGCCGCCTAATCCCTCTTGAATGGGTTGACACACATCCACCCATTGTTTTATATAATTTTCTTTAGATCCTGCTTCAAGAAAGAAAGAAAATGTAAATGGGTGGAGGATTAGAAAGGAAAAAAAGAACTCATGAAAAGGGCAATGCTTCTAACATATCTGCATCATTAAAAAAAAAAAACACAGGTTGATAGCTAATAAGCAGATACATCCCTCACATACAGAAACTAGTTGTCACTTTCTGTCTTTATTAACAACATTGGGACCAAGCAAGTTAAGAAAAAATATCAATTACCAAGTCAATACAAAATCTCTAAACTAATAAAATATTAGTAGCCAGCTCAAAAAAGTGTTACATGATTTATTTAAAACAATTATAAGAGGAAGTGGGGAACAACATCATGTATCAACAAATCTCATTATTGGATTATACTACTAATAGAGAAAAATCTCAAAAAAAAAACATAAAAACTAAAACTTTATTTTTTTGGTCATGGATTCACCAGGGTAGGTTGTTTTGGAGCAAACCACATGATTATTACATTGTAAAAGAATCAAAACTGTCATGTTAAAAAGCTCTATAGACAGAGAAGATATTAATTCCAATCACTAAGAACAATGTTTTCGCCGAGAGTTAGAAACAGACAAAACATATGATAATAAACGTCAACATCGATCAGGATGAAATAGAATTGTTAAATATTCAAAAAAAAAGAAAAAAAAAAGCCAATTTTTTTGTTCTCCTAAAGAACACATTGCATGCAAAACTGTAAAGATCATGATCGATCTGTAGCTCTTACATAAGAACAGATCCAAAAGAGAAGAATGTACGGGAAAAAAGGTTCGAAACTGATGAGATTATTATACCTGAAAAAAGGAAACATGATAAAGGGGGGGGGGGGGGGGGGGGGGGATCTCCTTTTGTTGTTGTTGTTGTTTTTTTTTTAATCTGTAGATAAAAAAGGGGAAGAATCTTCCCGTAAGTAAGTTGCAGAGATTCTAATAATCTCAGAAGAAGAAGAACCCAGGAAGGGAAGGGAAAGGAAGATAAGGCGAATTAGATTTAAAACCCGAAGATATCGGATCCGGGCACGGGCACCAATGACACACACACAAAAAAAAAAAAAAAATCTTCCCTTTTGGCCTTCCCTTGTCCTCTCTCAACACTAGTTTCTCTCTAAAGGAAGAGAGAGCAGGAAAGAGAGATTGCTTTTGGGCTTAAATTGCAATTATTGATTGTTAAAAACTATTTAAGGGCTAGCTCAGACAGATCTCTCAGTTAATTATAAAATTTCCCGCCCGCAGTAAATAAGATTAAAACGAAATAAAGTTAGGGTTAAACACGTAAATTTCGCAAAAGATAAGGGACTGTAATTTAAACAAAAAAAAGTATGACTCGCGAAACGCGTCGTCGCACGATCGATAGAGACGAAGAAGAACATATGCGACGCGTCAAAAGTAGATCCGGATCCCTTCTACTTCCATCTCAAATCTTCCCAAAATCGGAATTATTAAGCTCCGGTAAGTTGTCCGTTCTCTCCACAATAGTAGTTATCAGGTATTTTTTGAGCCGTTAAGCTTCTCAATCTCGGAACCGGTTTTGTGTTAACCGGTAAATTTGCGTGTGGACTTACGTAATATTGATTCAGCTTGTTTAGACTTTGTTTAGGGTTGTTTTGTGCCTACTCTAATGGAATTTTGATCCATCGTTGCTTAAAAGCAATCGTTATAAGCTAATATACATTTTCCTTTTTTTTGTAAATCGTAATCTTGAATGCTTAATGATGCTAATGTGTTGTGAAATAGGGAAGGGCTTAATAATATATACTGATTAGGAATGGCGTCAAGGAGAAGTGTACGGTATGCTCAGCTTCCAGGAGAAGATGATGGTGGTGGTGGAAGGAGAGATTTTGATCCTCGTTTTGATTATACACCCAAGGCATTTGATAGAGTGCCATGGAAATCAATAGCATTAGCTCTCTTTCTTCTCTTCCTTGGCTGCTTGCTTCTTCTTTTGGCGGTTTTTATCTTCACCGGTCACATGGAAGGAGATAGCAGCTCTCAGGGTTATGCTCTTCTTCTCCTTGGCTTCCTTACTTTCCTCCCTGGTAAGAGACTTAGTATGGACTTCTTTTTTAAATTCGTTGTGGAAATTGAGTGAGTTTGAATTAAGTAGACATAGCTTGTGTCTCTTTTTGTCTACTGAAATGATATTTTTCTCTTTGTTTGTTCTCTTTTATCCATTTTTTGTAAAATGCTATATGAGTTAAGAGTGGATGTGGCAGTGACTTGTATTCATGGCTTTGACACTTTTTCACAACCGTGTGGCTATCAATCATACAGGGTTCTACGAGACAAGGATTGCGTACTATTCATGGAGAGGAGCTGAAGGGTACCGTTTCGCAGCCATTCCCTCCTACTGACTCTTCCAAGTAGCTGCAATGCATATATATATCTGTGCATAAAAAAGCTGTAGTTTTTTTTCTTTCTTTATTTATTTCTGAGCAAGTCGTATTAGAGAAGTGTGATCCAAAAGAAGGACCAAATAGGCTTTTGAGCTGTTAGATTAAAAGCTTGGATTGTTGTTGATCCAGTTTGTAACCAGCTTTGGTTTTTTTGGACAAAGAAGTTAACTTTGATTAAAAAAAAAAAAAAAAAAAAGTTAACTTTGATAAGATAGACATGTGAAGGTGGTCTGATATCTAGATACATAGTTTACACAAGACATCAAGTTTGTGACAGATATCACCAATGATTAACTAACTGAAATGACAGTACTATATAAAGTGTCTTCTATAAAATGTCTTAAATATCGTCTATTAGTTATCATTAATCGCATATATTTTTAAAGCCCTCAGTATTTACATATTTTTATGTGTAGATCATTTTTTGTGAGACAAAAAACATACTCCTTCCTTTACATCATACCTTATCAGTTAAACATATTTCATACGGTTTAAGAAAGTGATAAAATATATTAATATATATTTATTTTTTTTTTAACGTCTGTATTGCATAAAATCTCAATGGGAAAGAAAACAAATATGGTTTGATCCAACAGAGAATCGGTTTAACACTCAACCTTACAAAAAAGATCTATGAATTATATAGTTATTTAAATAAATATTTATTGGTTAGTTAAAAGGTCAAAAATAAATTATGTATGAAAATTGCAGTAGAAATTTAAAATAACACTTATTTTGAAATAAGAGAAAAAGGAAAAGATAGAAGGACATTTATTAAAAAAAATAAAAATTTATTAAGAAATAGAAGAAGTAGTAAATGGGGTAAAAAAGAAAATGGACCAAAGTTGATCCAAGAATATGAAGTAAATTAGATGCCCTAATTAACTTGATTCATAGAAACCAATAAAGTAATTTTAGAAAGAAGTATAAGAGAATTTGATACGGTAATCCTCCATTAAATGGTGATTGATTAGTAAAGAGATAACATGTAGACTAAAACAGGACTGACTCAGCTTAAAAAGATTACACCCGTAACAAAGAAGAGAGTTACTTTCTCTCTTTATTGTCAATTTAAAAGCTCCACGTTTCTTCTTCTCGCTCGCTCGCTCCCTATATCGTCCAGATTCTCTCTGTAGAGTTTATCACTCCCCTCTTTTGTTTGAATCGTTTCTACTTCGATTCGATTCTGCGATCTACTCGGAAACAAGGTTTAATTTTGACTTTCTTTTTTTGTTAGTTTGTTTGTAAAAAGTTCATAACTTTCTTCTTTTTCTTCTTCTTCTTCTTCTTCTTTTGCTAATACCAAATCGATCAGTTTGTGGTTATTGCCGAGTCATTACAACCAAGTAGTTTTGTCTGGTCTCTTGCTAGTTCATGTTTTTTTTTAAGGTTGTAGGTTTTTTTTGAGCTTTTTGGTAATTGACTTTCTATTTTTTGCCATTTGGGATTAGGAGGAAAAAATGGATCAATCATCAAATAGATTTGGGAGTGGTGGTGGTGGAGGAGGAGGAGTGGAATCAATTTTACCAAACTACAAGCTTGGTAAAACACTTGGCATTGGATCTTTCGGCAAGGTCAAAATCGCTGAGCATCTTCTCACTGGCCACAAGGTTGCTATCAAAATCCTCAATCGCCGCAAGATCAAGAACATGCAAATGGAAGACAAAGGTTACAAAAAAAATAAACTTGCCTTTTTGATCATTATTTTTTTAATCTTTTATTATATATATTCAATGTATGGTTCCTTTCTTCCTTACAGTGAGGAGGGAGATTAAGATTCTCAGGTTGTTTATGCATCCTCATATCATTCGTCAGTATGAAGTCATAGAGACCCCTAGTGACATTTACGTTGTGATGGAGTATGTCAAGTCCGGTGAGCTCTTTGATTATATTGTTGAGAAAGGCAGATTACAAGAGGACGAGGGTCGTAACTTTTTCCAGCAGGTTTTTTCGTCTTTTTCTTTTATCCTTCTCTGAGTTTTTTGAGTTATTGCTAACTGTTTTTGTTTTGTTTACCGGAGCAGATAATATCTGGTGTGGAGTATTGCCACCGCAATATGGTTGTCCACAGAGACTTGAAGCCTGAGAATTTGCTTTTGGACTCGAGGTCCAATATTAAGATTGTTGACTTCGGCCTCAGTAATGTCATGCGTGACGGTCACTTTCTTAAGACCAGCTGTGGTAGCCCCAACTACGCTGCTCCCGAGGTATATTCTTCACTTTTCAGTATATTCTTGTTTCAATCATGATTATCTATCTGAAACTTTTATGTCTTCTTCCTTAAGGTTATATCAGGAAAATTATACGCTGGACCTGAAGTAGATGTATGGAGTTGCGGAGTTATATTGTATGCTCTTCTCTGTGGCACTCTTCCTTTTGATGATGAAAACATTCCCAACCTTTTCAAGAAAATTAAGGTACTATTTTCTCTGTGTCATGTTTATGTCAAGTAAGTAAACCTCGGTGTTTATTTTTCTCTCTCTCTCTCTCTCTCTAGGGTGGGATTTACACACTTCCAAGCCATTTATCGGCTGATGCTAGAGACCTGATCCCAAGGATGCTCGTAGTTGACCCGGTGAAACGAATCACCATTCCTGAGATCCGTCAACACCGTTGGTTCCACACTCATCTCCCTCGTTATCTTGCTGTTTCTCCACCAGATACAGCTGAGCAAGCCAAAAAGGTTTGGTTTTCCACCACCATTTTGGGAAAAAATCAAAAGTAACAACACTTGTCTCATGATTTTGTGCAGATCAATGAGGAAATAGTTCAACAAGTGGTTACCATGGGATTTGACAGAAACCAGGTTATGGAATCTCTTCGCAACAGAGTACAAAACGATGTATGTAGTTTCTCTCTCTACTGTACTGTACTGCTTTTTAAATACTAAAAGAGTTTCCAATAGCTACTTAACTTGCTCCCTTTGTTTCAGGCTACTGTTACGTACTACCTGTTGTTGGACAACCGGTTCCGTGTTACAAGTGGCTATCTTGAATCTGAGTTTCAAGAGACAATAGTATGCTTTTCTCCTACCTAGTAGATAGCTTTCCAACATCTAAAAGCATAATTTCTTTTTTGACATGATATCAATCCCACTGTGTCTGTCTCCTAGGACAATGGTTCCAATCCTATGCAAGCGGCTGCTGCTTCACCTGTCGGCCACTGGGTTCCTACACATATGGATCAGTACGGATTGGGAGCAAGATCACAAGTCCAAGCTGAACGAAAATGGGCTCTTGGACTTCAGGTTTGTTTCTGTCTGAATTTGCAAAACACACACAGTCTAGATATCTGCATCGTTAATTTTGAGCATCTTATAATCCGTTTTCTTTGTTTCTGAGTGACTACTCTCGTACTGAAACTTATATAACCAATCTCTGTTACTGTGGTATTTTGAAAACAGTCCCATGCGCATCCTCGTGATATCATGAATGAAGTATTGAAAGCCCTTCAAGAACTCAATGTGTGTTGGAAGAAGATTGGGCACTACAACATGAAATGCCGATGGGTTCCTGGTTTTTCTGATGGTCAGAATACTATGGAGAACGATCAGAGCATCATTGAGGATGACTGTGCCATGACCTCACTGACCGTCATCAAATTTGAGCTTCAGGTAACTGCAAACTCACTAATCTTAGGAATTATTAGCTCAACTAGACACACGCCAGTTGGTTTGGCAAGGATAGGAACTGAACTGATCAATGGTTAGGACAGAGGCCAGTTCATACTTGAATCAACTGTTGTAGAACAACAGTGTTCACATATATCATTCATTACACACACTTGCAACAATTTTTCTGAATTGAACTTTTTGATTTTTGAAACAGCTATACAAAGCACGCGAAGAGAAGTACTTGCTGGATATACAGAGAGTTAACGGTCCTCAGTTTCTCTTCTTGGATCTATGCGCCGCCTTTCTTACCGAGCTCCGTGTGATCTGAAGCTTTTAACCATTTGTTAAGACATTATTATAATTCATGTTTCACGGTTTGTAATAGTAGAGAAGACGATATAGTATGTGGGGGTGCAGTGTCTTTTTATTTTGCCGGGTTACTTTTATATATTACCTGGATTCCAAGTTAAACTCTCTTCTGTAATAGTTACTATCTTTCCCCCTTTTTGATGGTTTCTAAATGTTTGATCATGTGTACATAAAGCTTGGCTGTTTTCAGGATACACTTGAGTTTCTTTAATCTTGGGGGTTACAAACTCAGTTTATCTCTTTGATCACCATGTCTTGGTGTTATTTTCTAAGAGAGGTTTAGTCTTATTTTGCTAAATCTGGTTGGTTTTATTGTTATATTAATATACCCATATCTTCTTAGTCTTAACCAACATCATATAATCTCTCAACTCTGGCTTTTTCCATACTCTCAAATAGTGCATGTTAGGATGTTACAATAAGACGAGCATTATACTCTGTCGATGTCGTCTTAACTTGTGTTCTTTAGGACTTGCATGTTGCTACTAGTAAAATACAAATCTATCCCCCAACATCTTAAGTTTATAAAACAAATCGCACGATACAACTACTATATAAATACCAAGGTACCATACTAACTCTTGTCATCAATCAAAAATATTTTTTTAAAAAGAAACTCAATATTCGGAGATGAAGTTAACAGCAATAGGACTCGTTGTGATGGTGACAATAGTGATGCAATTGTCTCCGACAATGGCGTGCGATGAGATAGATTTGCTCCCGTGCTTGCTACCGATAATCAATCCTCCACAGCCTCCGACTACAGGCTGTTGCCAAACATTAAGAGATCAGGCGCCTTGTATGTGTTATTTCCTCACAAAGTCCTGGCTTCAGTGGACTATAATATCTCCAAAGGGTCACAAACTTTTCGCAGATTGTAATATTCCCTTTCCTAGTTGTTGAAACTGAACCCTCTCATTAATAAAATATATTTACAAATAAATTACTATTTGTATAACTAAAAGTTTGGATCCATTGTACTTTGTTCATTTCAATGTTGTTGTGATCTGCTATCGCAAATTGCATGTCACAAAATCTTAGCATTTGTTAACACAGAAAGTTTTAATTTTGTTAGCTAAAATTATACTTCCTCCGTTCCTAAATATATGATATTTTAGGTAAAACACGTTTATTAAAAAAATTACTTTTAATCTAAAAAATATTATTAAAATAATAAATTTAAAGCTATTTGACCAATTACAAAATAGAAAAATTAAATTTGATTAGTTACACAGTTTTTGATAAAGTTAAAGTCACCTAGAAATATAAAAACATCTTACATATTGGAACAAAAAAATTATTCTAAACATCTTATATTTAGGAACAGAGAGAATATCAATTACTGAAGGATCAGTTGCACAACAAAAAAAAAGTTGTTGGAACTGAACCCTTCATTCATAAAACATGTTTACAAATAAATTATTGTTTGTATAATTAAAAGTTTGGATTTATTGTACTTTTTTCATTTCAGTGTCGTTGTGATCTGCTATCGCAAATTGTATGTCGCAAAATCTCGAACTGAAATGATCTTCCTTAAGTTTAACGATTAAAATTTTAAATTTCCTGCGTTAATCAATTTGGGATTGGGATCAGGTCTTTATCATGTCATGTCACAATAGAGAGATCACTATCTCCGTATCTTTTTATTCTCTGCATAGAAGTGTTGTTGGGGCTGTGATCCCAAACTCAACACAATGGCACTCTCTCGAGTGAAAGTCGGACGTAGCTATCCCTGATCAATCACTTTTTCTTCGCGGATGACACTATATTCTTCTGTAGAACAAATATATTTTTGTAAATATTCACATTTTCTAAAAAAATATATTTTTGTAGAACAACTAATTCAATTTATTTTATTTTAAAAAAATATATTACACATGTGACATTTTTGTTAGTGAAATTAACTGACATCATTCCTTTAACTAAATTAAATAATATGATAGCTGATGTGATAACTGGAGTATATTTTCACCAAAAAAAATAAATTTTATATCATATTTTAGTAATATAGTTTTTTTACATGGTTATATAAGCTGGGTATGAATCGAGCATATACCGCAGCAATACGTTGAACATGAAATCGTTGTTATCCCTGAAAAAAAAAAACAACAACAAAAACATGACAAAGAAAATGTTGCTTGTAAGTGAGATTTTGAACCGGAAATGTGAATTATCTGAACCGAACCGAATAGAACCATGAGTTCTGAACCTTTTCGAAGCGAGGTCGGATAGAAACCGAATCAAATCTCTTAGCAAAAAACAAAATCTCGCACTTCCTTCCTTCCTTGCTTGCTTCGATCGCTGGGTAGAGAGAGAGAACAAGGTGAGATTCGAATTGGTTTGGTCTGTGCTCAATTGTAACTATTGATCTACAGTGTTTTCTTGATCAGGTGATTCGATTTTAAGATATCAATCGTTTAATCTTATTTGAAAGAAGTTGTCGATCGTTTTGGTTGCTAGGGGGGGACTTTGAATCTGTGCTTTTTTTTTTTTAATTTGAAAAACTCTTGAGACGATGGAAGAACCAATAAGAGAAGCTTCACAACAAGTCTCTGAAGAGTTCAAAACTCTTGTTAATGCACAAGATCTCAATTCTCTCAGACACTTGCAGCACCTCATGTATGTTAAAAAAAATGTCTTTTTATAATCATCATCGTTCGATATGGTTGATGATTATTTGATTCACAACGCTTGCTTGATTATTTGATTTGGTAAAGATTGGGGAGGCTACAGGATAGCAATGCAGTTCTGTCCCATTACAACGAGTTTGCAGAGAACTGCTTCGCTGATGTATCATTGGACTTCTCTAGAAACACTCGTCTTTTGAAATCCATGAAAGCTGACCTCGATTACATCTTCTTGAAACTAAGGTTGTATGATGATTGACTCAACCAAGGACTTGTTTTCTTTATTTCGCGCTCACCGGTCTTTCCTATTATGTTTCAGGAGCATAAAAAGTAAGATTCTGGCTACGTATCCAGACGCATTTCCAGATGAGTCAACCAGTGATGCTTTTGACCGAAGACCTGATCTCGAGCTGCCACTCAGTAACTAAGCATCAGATGTGTTGTATGCTTCTTTCTGGGAATCTCAAAGAACACCATTTTTCTCTTGGTTGCTTCTTCACAGAGAACTCGTTTTTTCTATTTACCTTGATAGGTTTCATCATGTAGTAAAGTACCGGATGTGTTCCTTCGATACTAACGAATTCAAAACTGGCCTTGTTAATTTTTTGTCAAGTATATTAACTCTTGTGTATTTCTCACTGCTTATTTTCTCTTAAGACTCTGCTAATCCCAGTTACTCTGGTCAATGGTATTATATTATAGTCGAGACTTTGTTGACGAAGCTCCTGTTAACCCTTTTGCTTCCTGTTTTCCACTAATTTCATCAGAATCCAGAAATGTAAATTAAGAATCTGAATCACAGTGAGTAAGAAGAGTAAGACAGTCGGTAACAAAAAGCCGATTCTCGTCAGAACAAAACTTTTAAAACATTTAAAAAAATGTAAAAAAAATTGGGGCGTTCCGAGAATTGAACTCGGGACCTCTCGCACCCTAAGCGAGAATCATACCACTAGACCAAACGCCCACTTTGCTATTTGACAATGACCCATATTTACTTCTACTCAAACTCATGTCTCGTTATTCAACAACAATCTGTTGCTATTGCACACGCAGCGAAGCTTAACGAGAAGAAATAATTGAGTACAATATTGGCATCTTATTCACTAGGACAAAGATAATTCCAAGTTAAAGTAATTTGGTTTACAGCCGGGTGGGTTCTCCATAATCCTTTGTTATTCAACCAACGCCTCAGTGACAAACACAAACCATTTTTTCAAAGTACTCTCTACGCAGAATATGGTGTCTTCACTCCCATTCTCAGACACAACCAAGGCCGGTCCTGATTTGGATCCACAAAACTATGATGCAGAAAGTGTCCAGCTTCTTCATCCATCAGTTCTCTCGACCATGTAACACGTCCTGACGAGCAGCTACCCGGACCAAAGCACCTGAGTAATCAATCAAATAATCATCAAACCCCTTTGTTCCCTTGATTAACAAGTAAAGAGATATCAGATGATGAGGTACCTGTACTCATAAAAGCAAGCACTTCTCTCATTCTCTGCGTTTCCCCAGTTATGCCAACCAACATTTCTAACACATGCATCCATGTAAGTGTATGCAAGGACCACTCTCCCAAACGGTCCCCACGGCCTTCCTAGATACATATACCCACTCTGACCATTCCCCGTGATCACACATCTGCAACAAAGTATGATGTGGAAAGCTGAGTGAGTTTCATTGGAAGAAAGGAGATAATAAGATAAAAAAAAGCAGCAGACCGACCTTAGGAATACGTAACCAGTAGATTCCTGAGAGGTTTTGCGGCTTTGTGCTGTAATGAAACCCTGAGATTTGCAGTGGATATGGCAGTGTTCCAAGAGCGCAGTGCTGTTTCCAAATATGAAATCCACGCTTCCCTCGACGTAGCAGTCTTTCAAGTATTGCTTTCCATGATGCAGATACAATGTATCCTGCATTTCATTCACGGTTTGCAATAAAGCTAAAAGAGGATTGGATCTAAGCTAGAAACGAATAACACCATTCCAGTATAAAATTATATTTGCAGGACAACAAATACATTGAAGAGACCTGAACAAACAAACACGAAGCTTTATAGAGTAAAATATAAATCATTTAAATATAAAGAGAGAGCTAAAAGCGAACCTGCCAGCCGAGAAAGCGACAGTTATAAAAGGCACAACGGTCTGCAGTGACTCTTATCGCCACAGCTTGCCCTGATCCCTATATATATATATATATATATAAATACAAAGGGTTAGATAACATTAACTAGTATAACTTGATATTACACAATAAGCATTAGTAAAACATTCTCCAAAATCGAGTTGAGTAAAATACAGTCCTACAAGAAGTGATGAAACAACAAGTTGTGAACTTTGTCTAAACCTGAGAAATTGATTGATTCTCTTAGTTATAAAACGTGAAAAAAAAGAAGTAACAGACTTTACCTCAGGAGAAGAGTTTTCAAAAGTAACGTTCTCAGCAATAAAATCTTCACCTTCAACAATAACACTCCCGCACCCAAACGTCCCCGTCCCTATGACTCTAGATGCCTTCAGACAGACAAACAAACCATCAGAGTGTGATATACGTGCTGTGCTGCTAAGAATTAGCAAGGGGTTTTTAAGAAAGAAAACCTGGTGATGCTCAATCTTGGAAGCGGTGTTGTTCCATGTCAAAACGGTGATTTCGGGGGAGATTCCGGCGAAAGTGATGAAGTTTTTCCTCTTGGGCACGTACACAGGCTGCCTGTAGATCCCCGGAGCGATACGGATGACAGTCCGACAAGTGTTTCCGAGAGGAACCGAGTCAATTGCGTCTTGAACGGAGCGGTAATCTCCGGTACCATCCTGCGCAACCATCACTACTCTACTCGTCGCCATTCTCTCTCCCTAAGTTCAATCTCACTTCCTTCTCTCTACCTAGTAACGGTGTCCTAATAAAATAATGTTGGTCGCGTCGATTTGCGGCAGAATCTTGGTGGGTATTTTTTTGTTGGATTGATGAAAAGGCAGATGCTTTTAACTCGGATTATAGGTGTCGTTTTGTTAGATCACACCATCTCTTTGTTTGTTTTTTTCCTCCTCTTGTGATCAGATTACTTATTTTTATTTCTAAAACATCCCTGTACTTTTTAGTTATTTGTAATTTCACTCCTAAGTTCTTGAATGAGAATCTTTAACCCAGTCTGACCATAACCAGAAGAATTGTCAAATGTCGATCCTCTAATCTGAAGTATAAGTACACTAATGGTTAATTCAGAACTTTTCATTAGACGACAAATCGATAGTTGTATGTTTTCTAAAAATGTAAGGTTATTGTAATAAGCGATTCAAGATTTTGTCGGTAAGAGTTTGTTTATACATTATGGTTTGTGGTAAGACCGGTCCTGCCTGCCACGTGTGCAGCATTGACTTTTCCCGCGCGTAGTGGTCGCCAAGTAAACAGGGGGATAACAAACTGAGAGAGAGCTCTTTCTTACAAGTTAGTTAGGTTTTCGTGTAATAGATCTCTAGAGAGAGAGAGAGATCCCAAAAGAATCAAATCTGAGAGGATGCCGTACTACACCAACAACGAGGACGACGTGGACGACTTCAACGACTACGATCCGACGCCGTACAGCGGAGGCTATGACATCACCGTCACCTACGGCCGCTCTCTCCCTCCTTCCGACGAGACTTGCTACCCTCTCTCCTCTCGCTCCGGCGACGCCTTCGAGTACCAGCGACCCGTGTTTTCTTCCACCCACGACGAGCCCGCTGCTTACGGCGACCAGGCTGTCAGCACCGAGTACAGTAGCTACGCCCGGCCCAAGACCCGACCCGAAGGCGGGAAGAGACCTGAGTACGGTACTGGATCTGGATCTGAGTTTGGCCGGAAACCTGATTCCGGACACGGCGGAAGGACGGAGGTGGAGTACGGACGGAGGCCTGAATCTGGTGGTTATGGCGGAGGAAGGACGGAGGTTGAGTATGGCCGGAAACCTGAATCGGAGCACGGATCTGGCTATGGCCGTCGCAAGGATGAGGATGATGATAAGAAAGAGAGCCACGACCACAAAAAATATGTAAGTTTGGTCAATTTATTTATTAAAGTGGTTTTCACTGTTTGAAATTTTGAGTGTTCATGGAATCTAGAATCTTTTTAGTGAAATTTCTTGTTTCATTCACTGGATCTAGGTAAAAAAAAAGGAACCTCCTTTTGAAAGTTTCTGTCTTTGGACTAGGTTACTTTTTATTGCAACAACCGTATTAATGGTTAATCAATGTTTTAAGTTTGAACAAACTTTGGCTCCAATCGTTATTAATATGTTGCAGAGTGGCAAGGACTCTGATGCTGATGAGATGCCCAAGATGAAGGAGAAGGAGAAGAAGAAGGATAAGGATAAGAAGAAAGATGGGTATAACTCTGGCGATGATGAGAAGAAGAAGAACAAGAACAAGGACAAGGACCATCATGATGATTATGACGAGAAAAAGAAGAACAAAAACAAGGACCATGACTATGATGAGAAAAAGAAGAAGAAGGACTATCATCATGGTAGTGATGATGACAAGAAGAAGAAAAAGGACTATCATCATGGTAGTGGTGAGGACAAGAAGAATAAGAAGAAGGATCATTATGGTAGTGATGAGGATAAGAAGAAGAATAAGAAGGATAAGCATCACAAGGGACACCGTGAATACGATGACTAGAAAACCCCTTCTTTCCTACATAAGGCATTGTGCATCGCAACTGCCAAGCTTTTAAGTCACTAGTTAATGTAACCCCACGCTCACTTTTCTCTAAGCTTTATGTCAATTGTTGTTTTGCTTTCCCATTTGTGTTATCTTCTATAAGACATTAACATATGCAGTATGACCTTTCTAGTGATGTATTTTGGTTTAAAATTGAACCAGTCTGTTTGTTACATTCCCACCACCAATGGCCTACAAAAAAGATCGTTTTTCTTTTACTGTCTTGGCGGGTTTTACCAACCCTTCTACAGGTTAAGTTATCAAACAGGCTGACTCGCCGTATGCTAGTCCACCATAACATTAGTTCCGGATGAATTATGTATCTAAGAGGTTCTCATTGGTGTGCTAAGAAATATTTGGAGCCTCAGGAAACAAGAGTGCTTCTTTTGGTTTCGGTCTAAATTAAGAAAGTCTGATGGTAGTCATTCACAAACCGAGTTGATAGAACCTATTATGAAGATGATTAGTTAAATTATGGTGATGATATCCGTACCTAATGCAACCAGCAGAAGAAAAAAAAGTTCAATATGAGATGCAATGCTTCTAATCAATGAAGTTCAATATGAGATGTAATGCTTCTAATAAATGATGGTCCAACATTGCTTCATTTTTATCTTAACATATAACATATATTCTATAGTAGTTAATATAATTTGGAGTTTGTCTAATTCTATATTGTAGTTTTAAATAATTTTAAGTTTGTCCAATTCTATATTGTGTAGTTTAATATAATTGTGAGTTTCTCAGTTTCGTAGTATAGATGTAGGGTGAAAACAATAATCTAATATTAACCAATACAATTTAGACTAACATAACTGAAGTCTTTATTATGATATTAATAAAATAGTTATAATTTATACAATAGATAAACAAAAATATTTATGAGAAAAAACTAACAAAGATTAACCATGCTGATATATAAATGTTTTATATTTGGTTAAATAATTTAAATGAAATTGTACTAATCCAAAAAAATAGTTTCAAATTTTTTTATTAATAAAATAGTATTTTGAATTTATATGCAAAAAGTTCAATACGAAAATGACTAATGTGTTTTTTATAAATTTAAATGCTTACAATGTTTCTGTTTTATACTTATTCACAATATAAATATTATGGCCCATAAAGTAAAATTTTATTGTAAATATCTATGTTTTGATATGTAATTAATAAGCCGTAACAGCAATTGTCCAAGAAAAAATTAAAGATGTTATATTTTATTTTCCTTTTCTTTGCTATATATATAAGGAAATATATTCTAGTTATTGCATATCTAAGGTAAATCCGTCCCTTTAAATTATAGAATGTTCTATGTTATACTTATATTATTTGAGTATCAAGAAATATATATTCTGATATCTGTATCCAGTAATTTAAAATTTAGAGTTAATCAATAAGTGGTTAAAGACTTGTTAATAACTCGCAGTCGACTAAAGAAGATGTATAATATAATGCAAAAAATTATAGTTGTTTATGAATAGATGTATAATATAATGTACAGAAGTATAATATAATATAGAAAAAATCATAGTTGTTTACGAACAAATGTATAATATAATGTCCAGAATTATAATATAATGTTTAATATATGCGAAAAAATTATAGTTGTTTACGAATAGATGTATAACATAATGTCTAGAAGTATAATATAATGTAAAAAAATAATAGTTGTTTACGAATAGATTTTAAAATTGTATTCCCACTCGATGTATAATAATAGAGAGAATGGTTTTTTTTTTTACGAATAGATGTATAATATAATGTATAATGTCAATAGAGTTAAATTATTATACATCGAGTGTAAGATGCCATATAGTTGGTTGATATTTAGTTATTTAAGGAAAGATTTAAATGAAAGGTTAAGGTATAAATAATAATGTGATGTCCAACTTAAAAATCCACCTAGAAGAAGTTGTAATGTTTCTGTTTTAATAAGATAGATATATGTTTTCCAACAAATTATTATATATATTTTCATTTAAAAATTTTACGTATACTTTTTGAAAAATTAAAAAATAAATTTCATAAGTCACTCAATATTTTCTTTTCAATTATATAAAACTAAAAAAACAAATTGATTAATATTTAGTTATGTATTTTTTATTTAAAATAATTTTAAGATAACAATAAAAATATATAGGAATTATTTTTTTATTTTAATATATTTTTAGGTTTTGGATGATTCTGGTTATTATTATTTTAATTATTTATCTAATCAAAATAATTTAAATTTTTTTTGTTATATAAATTTTATTCATTAAGGATATAAATGATATTAACCGTAAAAATCACTTCACAAATAATAATATAGATTTCTATTGCTAATAAAATATTATTTTAAAATTAAATTTTATTATTTAAGGAGGAAAAATTTTTTTTTACAAAATCAAAACATTTGTTATCAGGATTAGATAAGAATAGTCCAATACAATACGTAAGAAGCCCAAACTCTCTGGCGAAGGCCCAAAAATACACAAACGTAAGTAGGGTTTTACAATGGGTTTATATATAATCTTGGATATAGGAACTGTTTGAGAAAGCAGAAACATTTTGAAAATAAATTCTTCAGTGAAACCCTAATCCTTAGCGTCTTCCGCCGTTTCTTTCTTCCCCTTCGCGGTTGCTGTTCTTATTCTTTTTCTGTTTGATTTTCGATTAATTAGGGCTTTACTATGTATGTGATTGCACAAGTACTGGGACATCCCCAAAAAAAAATTGGGGAATCTGTCTAATTAATTTTATGTGCATAAATTAAAATTAGGGATCCGCTTTGCAGCTTATGACCCGACCCGATTTTGTTCTGGTTCTTTTGTCTCTGCTGCCAGTATTCTCCTGAAATTCTCTTTCTCAAAAGAAAGCCTTCCTGTTTCTTCTTTTCAAAATTAAATTCAAAATCCTTTTTTTTTCTAAATCAGTTTTACTGTTTTTAAATTTCTTATATAGACATGAGGCTGGTTGTTGAAACATGGCCAAACTGTTACTGGTTTTGAATCTCTTTAGACTTGAGTAGAGATTGAATCTGGAAAAGCCAATTAAAATCGAGAGGAACTGGTTTGAATATTGAAACTCAACTAAAATGGTCTCCTGGACCATTCTTGTCCAAGTAACTAGCTAAAAATATTGGTAATAGTAATCTAAAGAATCCATGACTTTTTAGAACCACGAAACGGAGAACAATAATTGAGTGAAAAAGAAAATTGAAGACAATAAAGCATAATAAAGTAGGATGTCTATCACTGAAAGAACTTGAACATATCGTATATCCATGTTCTTTACTAATGACTCGATCTAAGTATCAGCGTCTCTAATGGGATAATCCGATGCTTCGTGTGGTGCAAGTTTCTCCCCAAAATGCTCAAGGCAACAAACATGTCCCTGCAACATTACACAATCTTACTAGACGACTAGGCGAGGTTTCTAAACGTTCGGTACCACTGTGCTCTTAGTCCCGTTTTGGTCAAATGATCTAACGATTACTTACAGTAGGAAAGATGCGTCAAACATATCTTACTGCAGCTGTAAGTTATCAATCACACCCACAATCAGTTGAAAAAATTTCACACTTAGGTATTTACAGTAGGATATATTATTGGTTGGTGGCCTAAGAACACACATGAAATGACACTGAAAACTTCGGCCACTGAGAGAAACATTGAACAAAATTTTGGTTTCTAACTAATCTATGTATTTTATAACAATTAACTTTTATGTTATTTTTCGATGATTGGTTTGTTTTAGTGTCTAATTTTTGATCATCTGAATTGATATAATCCAAACCGAGAAAAAAAAGAACTTTTAAACCAAATTGGATAGTGAATGATCTTTTGTTTGTCTAAAAGTTTGAAACAAAGATAAAAACTGAATCAGGACAAACTAAACAGAAACTAATCTTTGGTAACTAAATTTTCAGATTTGAGGTATATTCTAATGTTTTTTTAGTACTGAATATCTACTCATATTAAACTGATCCAAGCTTTTACTTATCCTCATTCAATATGAATCAATTGGCTGAACTTGATTCATACCAATTTTAAATCGCTCCAAGAAAATGATTTTTTTTTTTGAATGGCTTGCCACAAGATGAATCAATACTCCATACCCTAAAGTTACAGTATTATTATGACAATTATCAATGGATTACAAATGGCAAGATAATCGATTTTCACAAGTTGATCCTTTTTTACAAAATTTTACAAATAGTCTTTCAATGTCTTTGCGTATCCTATAGTCCTAGTCTAGAATATAGAGCAAACGCATATAACACTTATAAACCCTAAAATACCTCCTAATTGTTTGTTTTAACCCATATATACACCCCAATTTCCGATCAGTTCCAGGCCCCAAATTCAGAAATTCCAATAGCAATCGACCTCAACCGGACCACCGGTTGAACCAGAAAGATGTTGACCGTGCCAAGTTAATTCGTTTTCAACAGTACCGAACTCCTGGATACTCTTCTTAAACTTGGTTTCTTCATCGTCAAGCAACATCTTCACTATTGAAGAATTATCTTGCATAAACAGAGGATCAGTGTATAGCAGAGAACCAATGTTCGATATCAAGTCAGTCGATGAAGAACCTAACATGGTAAGGTTACATTCATCTTTTAACTCGGAGATGTGGCTCTTGTCCTCAACGGTTGTTTGGTCGGAGAAGCAGGTCACGTTAGACAACGATCCAGCGAAAGAGGAGTCCATCAGCGGAGGTAAACCAGCCCGTTCGACTTGGTTAATCCCTGAACCGAGCCCCTGGTAGAGATGCATCTTCTTACCGTCTGCACCTTTCTGAAAAACCCTACTAATAACCCACTCGTTCTGGCATTCAACAAACAACACAAAACTCAAAAAAAAAAAGAAGCAGAGAACTCTTTCAGACACAAGTACTTAAGTTATGTTTAAATAATATTTTACCTTAGCGGTTTTAGGAAGATTGTCGGTTGAATATATGCCTTCTAAGCGATACTCGTGCATGACCCAGTTTGTTTTTGCTCCCTTAGGAGCTCTTCCTTCGTAGAAAACCAAAGTTTTCTTCATACCAACAAGAGCTTTTTCTTTGAAGATCTCTTTGTCTTTCCCTGTAGCTTTCCAATAACCGGCCTTGGTAGCCCGGTTCGTCCTTAAACCGGTTGGGTATTTCCGATCTCTCACGCAGAAGAAGTACCACTCTTTTTCGCCAATCTTAGCCTTCCCTGTTTCCACCAAAAGAAAAAAAAAAAGAAACAGAGTGAGTTAGAGATATAATACAGAGAAAAAAAAACAGAGAGGTTTAAAGAAAATAACTTTTTAACTTACATGGCAAGTCCCAAGGCTCAACCTTGTTGAGATCGACTTCACCAATGGCTATAGCGGAGAAGAGGGTGTTTAGAACCTTCGGTCTCAGGTAGTGGCTTATGAGTTCTTCATCTGTTGGGTGAAATCTGAATCCAGGTAGCAAATCAATCTGCTCTGAATCTTCTACGATCTCACAAATTCTTGATGCCTCGTAATCCATGGGTGTTGAAGATGAAGAGAGGGGAGATACAGAAAGAGTTTTTTGTTTATGTCAAAGAGAAACAAGAAAGTTTTTTTTTTTTGTAGGAGAGAAGAGAAGTTGGTTTGAGCAGCCAAACTCTTATACAAGTTTGAATCATAGAAAGAACAATAAATTGTTCGACCAAAAAAAAAAGAAGAACAATTAAAAAAAATATTAGTATTGTTATATAGTTTTATCCACCAATTATTGGTCAGTGTTTGGTATCAAATTATATTTTTTCCTATAATTATTTTATTATGATTATCCAGAGTTGGGAGAATTATTATTGTTTGTATATAGACCAATAATATCTCAGTTATACATTAATAAATATATTTTTATCATTATTCAAGTCGATGTAGTAGACCCGATCGACCCAACCATAAACATAGTTCCAATAAAATCTATTAAATTTTATTTTCGTTTTATGCTATATTTAGCTCTTAAAAGAATCTTTTAAATCTGATTTGGATTTTATGCTATATTTAGTTCTTGACAGTAAGATAAATGAGAAAGATGCGTAGAGCGATAGGAAACTTAAGATGTTAATTTTAAAAGATATTTTTGAAGTATTAATAAATAATTAAATCTCTCTATTTCAGAAACTTTTTTTTTGACAAATATTTGAGAAACTTTAACATCTCAAAGCTTCAATTTGACCGGGAACACCTTACCGGTGGCTACCCATACCGTTCTGTTGATGCGATGCGATAAGAACAATTTTATCACATCACTGATGACGCTTTTCCATTCTTTAAAATAATAATTACTATTTAGAATAACGAAAGCTAGCCATGTTTTTAGTTTCTATTTCTGGCAAGAGATCAGGATTTCGAGCAGTAACCGTGCCTCACAACTTCAGAAAAATGCTTTAACTAGAGCAACACATTGTGGCGTGGCTTGTATCATTGGTCCATATAATGAAATTTATATTTATATATATGTCCAGAAATCAAACTCTAAAACTATGTATTTGACTAACGTGCCAGATAATCATAATATCAATAAAGCAGTTAAATTATCAAACAACGAGAACATGTAACTTGAATATAATTTTGCAAAATAGTTTATTATTTAACTTGGATATAATTTTTACAAAATAGTTATAGACGTTACAAGTTTAATAAATTAATAATCTATGTTCGTGTGAGGGTTGTCATAACTTTTTCTGGCTATTTTAGCAAGTCCAGTATATCAAAATTTTATTTAATGTTAGACTTTATAATTTCAATGAACATAAAAGTTAGAATATATGATGTGGAGTATAAATTCGTTTCCTACATAATTTTAATCAATAGAACCCAAAGATGCATAAGCCCTTAGTGAAGCCTTTTGTCAACGTGACATTCAACGTATTGTATGTTCATATTATATCTATGGAGGTATCGAGGAACTAGTTTTATTGTATGTGAAAGGTGAAGAGAAATAACATGCTTACATGCACTAACTAGCTGTAATAACGGTCTATGATGTGGTGTATACATTAGTGCATGTATCTTTTGGTTATTTTGATTCAAAGGCCAAAGCAAATACTGCAAACTCATTTCCTTTTCATAATTATAAAGGGGGGTAACAATTGTATTGAGCACTGAGCAGTATCCCTCAAAACCACGTGGAGGTTTTGTCTCTATAGACGGCAAGAGTTTCAAACGTAGTAATCATCTTCTTAACGAATGCAGATTTGGTATTTACTGTAAACGGTCAACGTCATAGCTAGAAGATGAAAGCCAGAGAAGACACGTGGTTAGATGTCAACGGTCTTCAAAGTGCAAGCACTAAGCTTTGTTCTTAATTATTCTAATTAACTACTTAAAGTGGGTTTTGACCAGCTTCCTTGCGCGAAACATCAGTAAACGATTCGGAGCAATACGCGTGTCTATCTGCTAATGGATTACTATGTCATCTAAAGACATGGTCCTATTGTGTTAGGCAACCCACTTTGTGGATATGTTAAAGTAATGAACTGATGATCAGCTTAATGTTTTATTTTTATAACGGCTCAATAATATTCAAGAGATACAAAAGAAACTAATGATATATAATCTACAACGTTTGAAGCTCAAGTATCGTATTCATATGTACGGATCATGTTTATTCTCTTTATATAATCTTGATCTTTGAGTTATTTGTACCAACTACCAACGGTGGATCAACATATTGGTCTATTTTGTCCGGTTGATCATTGGATTAACGATTATGATTTGATTTAAGAGTTATTTGTACCAACTACCAACGGTGGATCAACATATTGGTCTATTTTGTCCAGTTGATCATTGGATTAATGATTATGATTTGATTTAATTATGCAGAATTGTAACTAGCCATGCTTAAACTCGTACTATAGGCAATAAATATATAATATCTAATAAATATAAAATACACAAGAAAATACTTTCAAAATATGCTTAACCAAATAAGGATAGTTTTTGTTGTGATCCTGGCTTTGTTTGCCTTTCATTGAGTTGTCACTTATGTGACCAGTCTAGGTTAACTGAATCAGCAAGGATATTTTTAATTGACGAGGACACTTAAAAAAATTTAAATCAAGATTTGGCTTAACTGGTACAAAGGTTTCAACCTTTATCCATTAGTGTTGTTGAATTATTGATATTTTCAAATGTCAGATTAATTTTTATTTGAATGTTTACTCACAAAATTATAAAATGGAGTTGGGTACATGTGGAGATATCGCAA
Source organism: Raphanus sativus (assembly GCF_000801105.2). Taxonomy (NCBI): domain Eukaryota; kingdom Viridiplantae; phylum Streptophyta; class Magnoliopsida; order Brassicales; family Brassicaceae; genus Raphanus; species Raphanus sativus. The sequence goes on from NC_079514.1 coordinate 12,435,400, forward strand.
CTACTCATTAGGGTCAAATATGGATTCACCACAGATGATCCATACTTAATGGGCCTTGACTTTTTGAGATATGCAAACCCATGTAATACTAATACAACAAATCACAAGTCATAATTCACTAAGGAAAATTTAGAAAGAGAGCCACTTTCTTTTGATTTGCAAATAGGAAAAAGTTCCATGACTCACCAAGACAATAGTTCATATACTGTTTTTGAATACCACTATGAGTTGAAATTTGAAACTATCTTTTGTACGAAAGTAAAATCCACATAGGAGATACAGGTTGTCAACCATGGATAGAATTTCTATATGGGATCCAGGAGCTGATGTTACCTGTGTTCTATGTAAAAGAATGCCGGAGACTAGATGTAACATCCCGAGTTGTGATATGTGAAAAGGCTTAAGAGAATTGATTTGGCTACCTATGTCACCAAAGTTGACTTACCTTTTCCGGAACACATCCTGAAAGAACTCCAGAGTTAAGCGTGCTTGAGCTGGAGTAGTGGAAGGATGGGTGACCTATCGGGAAGTGATTCGCGATAGCGTGTGAGTGAGGCCAAAGCACGGGGAAAGGTCGGGTGGTGATTGCAGGGTCAGTAAATAATGATTTCGAGCCTTGGAAAATTAACGACCGACCGTCGGATGGGATGGGGCCCACGGGCCGAGAGAGCGGGCGTGGGTGGCCCATTAGCCGTGGGCGGTCGGGGCGTTATACTAGAAGTCACTTATTCTTTGAGTGTGATTATTCTCTAAAGATTTGGGAGCATCTTACTAAAGGCGTTCTTTTGGAGGAATTCACTAATGTCTAGTCGGAAATTCTAACTATGGTCTCGGATGTGAGAATGGAAAAGAAGAGAAGGTTCTGCCTACGCTACGCAATGCATGCAACAATTTATGCTATCAGAAGGGAAAGGAATAGAATCAAGCATGAAGAGAAGCCACTTCCTATTACTGCAGTAATGCGAATAGTGGATAAAGGTATAAGAAACAAGCTGAGTATTTTGAAAGCAAGAGGAGTGAAGGGTTGGGAAGAAGGATTACAATTTTGGTTTAGCACCCGCATATGAAGTAGTTGAAAAAAGTTTAGTTTTTTTTATTATATGTCTCGTTTTGTCCATATGAAAGCTACACTTTGATGTAATAAAGGTTTTTTTTATGAATAAATTTAACATTCATTCAAAAAAAAAAATACACATATGAAAACAAGACACTAAAAAAATTTAACGGTTGTAACAAGGGTTAAAATCAGACAGGCCGACAATCACTTTAATTGTTCGGTGTCCATATAAAATTGTACTTTTATACACTATACTATTACTATATTATAGGTGAACGTTCAGCTATCACCAGCCAGTAGCTGTTTTGTAACAATGGTAATTAATCAAAGAATCTCTTCTATTAAAGAGTTGACTTTTATGTTGATCAAAAGGCCTCAAAGCAATCCCCAAAAGACCACATTTTAAAGTTATAATTACAAATCACAACACACAATCAAACCCGCATCATAAAATCAAAATCAGATTCTCAACATCTCATCAGAGAATCCTAAAAATGGTGAGACAGAGAAGAAAGACAGAGAAAGAAGAGGAGAAGCGAGAACAAAAAGTTGGAGAACATGAAGGTCAGGAGGTGCAGCCGAGGCAAAGAAGCGTGAGCAAAAGAAACATGCAATCTCTGGTGATCGGACTCGTTGGAGGCGCGTTGACTCTGGGTGCTTATTTTCAGACGTTTGTTTCTCCTGGGAAATCTATCGGCGCCGGTCTGTTCGTCCTCTTCTTTGGCTTGCTTGTCAGCGAAGGTTTCATCTCTCTTTAAGAAAAAGAAGACTGTATAAGCAAATTAAACCTAAGCTTTTATTTTATTAAGTTTACTTGAATAGACATCAATATGAGTATCTTGTTTCATTTTTATTTCATTTCAAAAATAGTTGGGACTATCAGCTTATTGTGATCCAACCCCTAATGTTTTTACGGATTGTTATAACTTGTATACAGAGTACAGCAAAAATACGTATTGTACTAAGGATAAGTTTTGATCTATAGATCTTCTTATATACTAATACATAGTCTTGTAAAATTAATTAATTTGAGAAGCAAATGATGCAGCAAAAACCATTTGACATTTTGTCAAAAAGAAAAAAACAATTTGACATGTTGAGCTAAAGTTGACTTACTTGGTACCCATTCTTGTAAGTTGTACACGACAAAACAGCAGCGATCGTGAAGAAAAATGTTCAGAGACCATATACCAATAGGCGTTAGATTCGTTATTGGGCCACATAAATACGAAATAGTTTTCATATGAACCTATGTTGCTTTTAAACTTCCATCTGACCCTTGTCCCCAAAAATATAATATATCATATATGTCCTTATAGTCTTATAGCAGCAGGACTTTGGGCACACCACTTTCATAAGCTGTGTTTGAACTTCAACCCACGATTGACGCCACCATATATGTTGTACTTGTAGTTGATAAAAATTCCTAACTATTTACATGTTTTAGGGATCAATCTGGATTGATACATAATGTAATCCAATCAAAATGGTGTTGACTATTAGACATAAAGTGTCTCACATTAGTAGTTGAAAGAGATCCTTAGTAATATATAAGATGGATGGGCCACTTCACTAATCACCAATTGGTTTTAAGTGTGAAACTCATCTAGCTTAACATGGTATCAGAGATCGATCCAAACAATCCAGCCCGATCCATCATCGATCCAGCCCAAAGTCGACCCATCGATCCTTGCCCGAATATTCCGAGATTGACGCTCAAAGAGCCATCATCTCGAGAGGGTGTATTAGGGACAAATGTCCCACATCGGGTATTGGAAGGGATCCTTAGTAATATATAAGAAAGATGAGACACTCCACTAATCACCAATTGGTTTTAAGTGTGAAGCCCATCTAGCTTAACAATGGTATCAGAGCCAGATCCACGCATTCCAACTTGATCCACATCGATCCAGTCCAAAGTCGACCCATCGATCTTTGCCCGAGCATTCCGAGATTAACGCTCAGAAAGCAATCATCTCGAGGGGGCGTATTAGACACAAAGTGTCTCACATTGGTAGTTAAAAAGGAGATCCTTAGTAATATATAGATCCATAGTAATATATAATGTGGATGGACCACTCCACTAATCACCAATTGATTTTAAGTGTAAAACTCATCTAGCTTAACATTGATTAATTTTTAAGATACAAGACCATTTTTTTATAAGCTAAATCTAATTAATTTGACCAAAAAGAAGCTAAATCTAGATAAGGTATGATGATAAATTGAGCCATTTTTTTGTCACCGACATGATTGTAGAACTTGCATCATGTCAAAGTCCATATATTTTCAACTACCATTCATCCATGTGAGTTCGGGTACTAGTGTTCTACCAGATTTGAGTATAGATGAAGACTTCAGTCGCATTAGGGTACAACGTGCAAAAGTATTTGCGTTTAGGATATTAAGTATTTACATGCTACTATTTACATTATCTATCTTATTAAAATAGAATTACAATTATAAAATACTCTTTAGTTTTCTAATTTATTTACATTCATATGCCACTGAGAATTAAATAACTTTTTTCTTAAAAATAGTATGTCTTTTCCATATTCCCTAAAATAATTCTATGTCCTACAAATAAGGAAACCACATTGATTTACTTTTTTTTTTCCAACGAACATTATATTAAAAAACAAAGAAAAGTTTTAGTTATCAATTATGTTTTCTTCCCAACTTATTTACATTTCATCATCTTCTTCTATGTCACGATGTATGTTGGTGTTTCTTTGTTTCCATTGGATAAATCATGTGGAATGTGAAATGTGGAAGCACCGTGGTCTAGTGGTCAAGGTTTAAAGGCTTCTACACCCAAGTCTGGGGTTCGAATCCCAGGCGACGCAATTTCTACACCAGGAAGTCTGGGTTTCAATTTCCGGAGAAGGCGAATTATGCAGAATATTAGAGACAAATCTTACAAGGGATCTTTAGCATGGCGCAAAGAATACCGTCAGGAATTGATCTCATAGGGCGGCTCAGGATGATGCAGTCAGACATGGATTCTTATAAGGCAGGTAGAATGGTCAGCTGTAATATCATCTATGTAATGTTTCTCGTTGTTTCTAATAGCATAATAAACCCGACAAAAAAAATCATGTGGAATAGTGGTAATATCATTCAAAACAGAACGTAGGGGTTTTCTTCTTCTATTTGTATTATATCAAAAATAAACCCAATCATAACGTCTGTTTGAAAACAAATTCTTTAAATTTTTTAAAAAACTAACATTTTTTTTAAATCACCACAATCTGACGTTTAATGATTTTATATATGCAATTCATAAATACATTCCAATCTAAAAACAAAGATAAAGTTATAATTATTTAAAAAATCCAATTTCACAACAAATAAAAACAGAATACATTAAAATTTAAAACAAACAACAAAATCCAGCAAATCTACATATTTTCCTATTTATTTGGTACAAATCAAAATATCATAAATAAAATAATTAATTTAGAATCCAGTATATTATCATTTCACGTAACAAATTACATTTACACCTATCATAAATAGATATAAGCACAAAATAGTTTCCTTTTATGCCTACACTTGGGGAACAAGCACGAGATCTTATCATTTTTTTTTCAAATCGTAACCACTAAATATTTAAAGAAAACTGAATATATAATGGCACACAAAATTTAAAATAACACTAACAAAATCTTAAAACAGAATCAACACAATATTTGTTTCATTTATTTCAGCATAATATGCCTTTGAAATCAGGCTAAAATATCATATTCAATACAAATATGACCCAACTTAAATTACCTTATCTAAATTGGATTTTTCATTTTTCAAAAGTTTTAGCTCATATATATTTCTGAATTGACTCAATATTGTTGCCATAGTGTGATCAAATGCACGTTTTTTTAAAAGCAACAATTATTAAGGGAATTATGTTACCCAAATATTTGTATTATGTGCAATATTTTTGTCATCATTTTTAGTTTTAATTTTCTAGCTTATATAATGATGAAAAAAAAATTATATTAGTAGATAAAATAAAACACCCGTCCGACCGGACGGGTCCAGCTCTAGTTTCACTTTATTTTTTTTTAAAGAATCTGAGTATTAGTCATATAATTTTATTTACCAATTTTTAGTTATACATATATGGTGTAATATGCTTTAGATTTATCACACTTCTCCTGCTAATAGCAATTTATACAAACAAACATTCAGATTTTCACACGACTACTAAAATATTAATTTTATAAATGAAAAATCTGACATGCATAAAGCCAGTCCATGTCCATCCATTTTCCTTACACCATAATTTTCATAAGTCATTGTAGACGTATATATCTTGATCATTTGTTATCATTGTCAATACGTTTATGAATAGGCATAATTTCTTATTATTGGAAAAATCATTCGGTCTACTGCACATGAAATATTCTAAAGAGTAACTTGTTCGCTAATTCATTCTCATGTTGCTATGAGTTACTTTAAGTCTAAGATTCGTTTAACATCAAATATGCTTGCAGTTATTCAAAGTGATTGATATAGATTATTACTTGATGTATTTCTCTGTGATAATTTGTTAAACAAATACTTGAAATTAACAGGTTTATTGAAAAAAAGTTTATTATTTAAGCGCCAAATTAAAATAATAGCATCGATTTGATCAAAAATAATAATAACAGCATCGATTTTTATGCCAACTATATTTGTAATCAAATTATAGCTAGGGAGTGTGATACATATCTAGATTCTATTACATTTTTCTAAATGATCACCTCTAGATTTTATATCTTAAAGTTTTTCATAACATTACCGGGAAATATTGTAATTATATAACTCTTTCAACCAATTTCTTCTCCCGCTATAACTCCACCGATCAAATATATTAAACTTCTTCCTACAAAAAGTCATTAATAATTTTTTTTTTTTAAAAGGCTTAAAAAGTCATTAATAAACCAAACGAGATGCTCAAGACCACATCTTCTTAATTGCATGGGTCCAAAATTGACCATTTATCATCTTTTACCCGTTATACACTAAACAGGTTTATATTAACTTTGAGGTGGTCTCACTATATTAGAGAAACAAGTAACGATTTTCGTCGATGGCCGGTCCACACGCAGAATAATTCAGAAATTTATTTAGCAATATCCAAAGTGTTATATTTTCATCCGTTGTATATTTTAATACTTCCTCGATATGCACATGTTTGATATGATATCGGACGTCTTTGCCCGATTTGGATCGTTCGTCGAAATGGAAATGATCAATATTTATTGGTTTGTAATTTCTACTTGCATTCTTAAAGAATTTTAAAGTTATTCATACTGTTAATTAAAAGAGTTTTGTGCTACTAATATTAGTTCAACATATTCTAGACTATTCGTGACTGGAGTTAATTGCTTCACCGATTATATAAACCTTTTCATTTAACTTTAACTACTAGCATGATAATCCACACCCATGCGTGCAGAATATTTTTTTTAATAATGTTTGTTTAGAAAATTTGTGTTATATATAGAGTAATAGATTTTGGATACAAGGTTGCTAACTAAAAGACCATTGATGTTGAAATTATAATTTTAAAGCTTATTATATTTTACTATCGGACTTGAACTACAAATTATTAAAATTCACACAAGAAAAAAATACAATATATTATTACCTTGTTAAAAATTAATATTGCTTTAAAAGTCATTAAAGTCATTGAAGACATCAGTGTATATAAATTGCATTCATATATTGTATTTCTATGTTAACTATAAATCATGTTATATTAAATTTGATCGACTTTTCCCAAATAATATTGATCCTTCATATAAAGAACTTATAGATTCTTTGTATAATAATATTAATTGAAAAAGTCTCTCTTACCAAAAAATAATCACCAAAATTAACACCAGAAAAATCAAATACTATATCGCCTTGTTGGATAGAATATCTTATGAAAATGTTCAAAGTTAAAATATTCAGGTCTCAATATATTTTCAATATAAATTTTGAAATTAACGTGTTTATATATTTTATATTCCATATATATTTTAATTTAATGATATTAAAAATAATATATGTATATATATATATCCATTAAATAATACTTCATATTCATATGATTTTATGATCATTTGTATCTTTTCATAACATAAAAAAAGTAAAACAATATTAAAAAAAATCATTGTTAGACTTTTAACAGTTTTAGTAATTTATAGCCGTTTCAAAAAATTCAAAATATAACAAATAAGAAAAAATCTAAAATTATTATTATATAATTAATGTGATTGTTTGAAAAAATTAATTATATAAATTAAACAAAAATGATTGAAGATGCAAAAACTATTACCAAATATTAATTATTTAAAATCAGTAATTGTCATATATATATATATTGTATTAGATAATTTTGTAACTTTTATCTTAAAAAGAATATAGAACATTTTTAATGTATTACTAATCAGTTTGATAATTAATGTAATAAAATATAATATATATGGACTAATCTGTTTTCGTAAAAAAATTGAAAATCATTTTTATAATAACACGTAGCCTACACTCAAAAGTTGTCATGCTTATAATATACAAGAGATTTAAATCCTTTGACCTTTCCGTCTTTTAGGTTTAGCATTTTCAAACTAGGTTTGAATGCAAGAGTTGTGAATTTCTCTTTTGGTGGTCAAGAAACAATTGTGCATTTTATCGAAGTTAGAAATTTCTAAGCTCTTATTTCCTGTTTTCTATATATATTAATAAATCCTGATAATCTTATTTGGTGTAGACTACATAGAAACAACCACAATGAGTTGAGTGGTTCATAGTAAAAGCACAATATACTTATTGATATAGATCACTCACTTTCGGAGATAGTTATAGCTCTGCTCTGAGAAAACCAGATTTTTTTTTGAGAAATGGCTTACAAAATCAGATTTTTTTTTTGTAACTGAACAAAACCAGATTTACCAACTGAAACTTTGGTGATAGGAGAGAAATTGCATGCATGTGACTCTCTTGGACGTGAATTTAGCACTATTTACTTGTTTTGTTGATGGTTCATGGAAAGATGATGAAAAAAATAGTGGTATCAATTAATTTTAGAACTTGAGAATGAATCATACACCTTTTAGGGATGTAGGGTAGTTGTCGAGACATATCTTCCTTCCACATGAAATTGCATAGCCGTTTAGAGGTTATGGCTATTTTGAAAAGGAAATATTGTTTTATTTACTGTTTACAACATATTCTTACCATTTGATTCTTAAGTATTATATCCCATGCATGGTTCAGAGTCTATATTAAACCCAAATGAAACATCTTAATTATATTAAAACGATATTACTTATCATTTAAAATGTATATAACGATAAATATAGTTAAAATTTCCCAGCCCAAGCCAATGACTTCAATACTTGGACTTAAAATTGTCTAGACAAAATGTCATCACTAATTTATTACAATATTACGCGCCTGTCAGTCTCATTTTTCGTTTTCCTTTCGTTTTATTGTGGTTTTATTTGAACGTAGGCCTACCAAATTAACAGTGATTATATCTTTAATGCGCATCAAAGCTAACCAACAAATATTACCATGAAAATGTATGTATATGATGAGCATAATATATTACACTGACATAAAAGTTAATGATTTATGTCATCTCGGATTTAAATTTCTCTATCTTAGCCATGATTATATAACTCAGCTGAATCGATCTTAGTCTGGAATCTGGATTATATCTTAGTCCTATTACACTAACATGGTTAAGTACTATACTGGCTAGACTTGACAACGGGTACTATACGAGACATTATGTTTTATGACAATTTTTACCATAGAAACTGATATAGATTTGTAATAATTGTACTATTTTTACAATTGTACTACTTCAAATGTATCTACCATTTCCAAGTAATATAAGCATATGAATTCTCTCCAGGTGTATGAAGTCCCTATTTATTATAATTAATTGTTTATATTTCTAAAATATGTTGTCGGTTAGAGTACAGATCCACTGATCACATGCATGCATGGCCAAATTTCTCAGCCTTAAAAAGCTTCAGAATCGAGAGACTAGTGTCACACGCCACTGAATTACAATGTCGCACACCAGTTTATTTATTTTACAAATGGAGATACTTCACATGGAGTACTACTTAAATCAATAATGTTCTAATTACGAATTAAACTACCATGTTTATCCGCATAACGGTAAGAATAAAATCAAAGTGAAACAATTAAAATCGGATACATTGCTCTCTTTTCTTAACTGGAATCAGACAGTTCTCATTAAAAACCTTTTAATGATACAAACAATTATGTCAGTTATATTGAATACCATTAAATAAAATTTTGTTTGTCAAAAAATGAATTCACCTGATACTTCTATACGTTTTATTATATCTACCGTTTTCACAATTTTCGTGAATTAAGAAATATTTTAAAATGTATATTATATTTTTGAAAGCTAATTAACTTTTGGACTTACGCCTTATTTTACAGTTAAATTAATTTTAGATAAAACGCTAGTATACTTTTTTCTACTAAAAGTATGAAACAAAAGCAATAGCTTTGACTATCGCCAATTTTGCGTTTTGTATAAATATTTATAAATTTTTAAATGTTGGGTTTCTGTGTGCTTTCCTTTTTGTTAGTTCTGTTTTCTTCTCAAACCAGCTGTAACCATTTTTATCCAATGAAGTATCTACAGTTTCATAAAAAGTCCCAACCGTTCTTTATCACTTCTGCTACCAATCCAATGTATCTCCGGTTTTCAACAACAAATTTAGACAAGTAATAACACCCAAGCATACAATACAACAAAAATTAATAAATAGATTGCAGTGAAACGTGGACCAAAAAAACTTGCATTTAAATTCTCAATTTATACCTGGATAATCTTATTTATTGAGCTCTATATTGTCTGCCTCAAACACTCAAACCCGCATATTTATGAATTTAACTGCTATTTAAATCGTGTCTCCCTATGATTACTTTTCCACCTTTATAATAGATCAGCACTTCTATACTTTATAAGAAAAATGAAATATCTATAATGTTGCAGTATCACAATCACATCTATTGATCTCTGATACGCATTTATTTCGAATCTTGAGTGACCTTTACGATAGATTCCAACTCATTTTGACAAAAAATCTTTTATTCACCTCTTAAACTAACATTCACATCACCTTTTATAATTTTCCATGGACATTTAACACATAAAATGAAATAAAATTAATTAATTGAGTATATTGAAGACCAAGAAGCAGTTGCATGGACCCGGATTGATTCATTACAGCTAGAACTTTGTCCGAGTCCTTCTTTCTATTTATACCAAACTTTCTTCTTCCTGATATCATCGCACCAAACCTTCCTACTTGTCCACATTGACATAGATACCCGTTTGCTTCTCTTAGCTTCATTTTTTATCCCTTCTTCATCATGGGGGTTTTAGTAATATCTGCTCTCCTCCTGCATGTCCTAGCGTTTTCCACCTGTGTTCAGGGCTTCTACCGTCGTGGCGGCCACCATCCTGGCGGCCACGGGGGACCGTGGATCAACGCTCATGCCACTTTCTACGGCGGTGGTGATGCTTCCGGCACTATGGGTACCTTATTTATCTCCGATAAATTTTATTTCTCATTTTCACTTGCATCACTCTAAGTTTTAACTGACAAAAGTGTAGTGTTAGACGTAGTCATCTCACGACTTTAGAGCTAGCCAGTTCGCTCGCAAGTCGTAATCGAAACATGCAAACAGTTGCAACGGCTAATCTTGATTTTTTTTTTTAAGAATACTATTACTATATTATACAAAAGAAATGAAGAAATCGACTGATTGACGTCATATGTTTTTTAAAAACTAATTGTCTCAAACGGCATTTTAGCATTTTCTTTATATATATATGTCATAATTTATTTTCATTAAACTAATTTTCCTAACCCAAGATTTTCACTTTTCATATGCTACAAAACACAAACGCAAACGCCGAAAGTAAACAAAAGAAAAACCTTATATATGTTTGGCGACTTGACGTTTACGTTTACAGTTAATAAAATTGTTTTATCTCAAAGATAAAGATTGTGAGTTTTCCTTTTTTTTTTCTTTCGAAAACAATAGACACAAGATAGATAGATATAAACGCAGACAGAAAGGAAAAACCACAGCCTAGTTTTTTTTGTTCGTGGGTTATAAACATTTTCCTAATAAACAAAATTAGGTGGAGCATGCGGGTACGGGAATCTGTACAGCCAAGGTTACGGAACAGAGACGGCGGCGTTGAGCACGGCGTTATTCGATAACGGACTTAGCTGTGGTGCCTGTTTCGAGCTGAAGTGTGTCAACGATCCTCAGTGGTGCATACAAGGCCGGTCCATTGTGGTCACTGCCACTAACTTTTGTCCTCCTGGTGGCGCCTGCGATCCTCCCAACCACCATTTTGATCTTTCCCAGCCCATCTACGAGCATATCGCTCTCTACAAGTCCGGTATCATTCCGGTTATGTACAGAAGGTACTAATTTATTAGCCCTGTTTATAGACCCTCCCATTGAATGTCTAGAAGTTGCATAGTACTGAACTATTATAAGTGTAGTTTGTGAAATATTTTGCTCGTATTATTATTTTATTAATATACGACTAGGAAATTTTACTACCGCTCTCAGGTCAAAAGATAAATTTTCTCTAAAAGTATCAAATAACTAAGTAAGAAAACAAGATTAAAGTTGTAATTATTTAGAAACAGATGCATGAACTATATGGCTTTTAAGTGTTAGCTGGTTATCTCTCGTCTGAATTTTTCAAAATATAATTAAATTTTTCTTTTTATATTTGAACAAAAGTCTTTTTTTTTCTTATAGACCGACGAGTAGGAAAAGTAAGAGCCATGGAACCCGTATATTGAACAAGTTTGTAAATATTAAAAAAATTAGTTAGAACTTAGAACCATTTTTTTTTTTTTTTTGATCAAAGAACTTAGAACCATTATGTACAACAAACATATGTTGAAAACACAAAAGACACGTATCTACGTGATTCATCTTATACTACACCACTTAATGGAATTTGAACCTATTAATACGCATTCACTACTTTTGGACCAGTTGATAAATGTCGAAGAAATTGGTTACTCAATTGTCAATAGACTGAAAACTGTATTCCGTTCGTTATCAATTAAATAAACACCAAACTTGTGGTACCTTTTCTGGAGAGTTAATTTAACTTTGATAATAGTAGTAATTTAATGTAATCATTTTCTCATGAATATAGGGTACGGTGCAACAGAAGAGGCGGGATAAGGTTCACGATCAACGGTCACTCGTACTTTAACTTGGTGCTGGTCACAAACGTGGGTGGAGCCGGGGACGTACACTCTGTGTCGATGAGAGGGTCAAGGTCAAAATGGCAGTTAATGTCAAGAAATTGGGGGCAAAATTGGCAAAGCAACTCTTATCTCAATGGCCAAAGTCTGTCGTTTGTTGTCACCACAAGTGATCGCCGAAGTGTCGTGTCGTACAATGTTGCTTCTCCCAGTTGGTCCTTTGGCCAGACCTACACCGGAGGGCAGTTTCGGTACTAACTAGTTCTATAATAATTAAGTGATATATATTGTTAGTCCGGTTTGGTTTGCTTCGGTTATTGTAATTGCTTCTTCTTTTTTTGTAATTTCCGGTTTTCAAGTTGGGGACCTTTTTTTGGGTAACCAATTGAAATTTGGACTAGTAGATGTTCGTGAAGAGTGAAAGAAAGAGATAATCCTCGTTTTATAATAAGAAAAATAAAAGTGATATTGTTATTAAAAAAATTGTAAAGGACATATTAAAGTGTTTATTGGCTTCTAAGTTTTTAAAACGTTGGAAAACATTTAGGGACTGACTGGTGTAACCGCAGTGGTTGCGGTTGCGGAAGTTTGCGGGTGCGGGTGGTTGCGGTTTTAAGCGTTTTCTAGAGATTTGTACGACTGATACAGCTGTTATAAATTATTGCGTTTGCGGGATTCTTATGACTGGTAAACTACCAAACACAACATCTGTTAAATAATAATTTAACAATATTTATATTTTATGTGATTATAAAAATATTAAAAATCATAATAATATGATAAATATAAAATTTATATTTATAAAATCATATTATTCAATTTTAAAAATTTATAGAAAATATTTTAGTTTTGAATTTTTATAATATAAATTGAAATATAATATGGATACATTTTACAATTTCTATTATTTCAATTGAAAACTTTTATTGGATATTTTAGTATTATTTTTATTTATTCTGTTTTTAAAGAAAAAAAATTTATCATTCCGCAACCGCTCGCAACCGCAAACACTAGCTGGAACCAGCTTTTGATTTTAAAAGGTTCAGAGCGGTTTGAAGCGATTTGTAGCGTTTTCTGTGATTGTTTCGAAATACCAACATCCGCTATGAACCGCAAAAGCTGCGTTTGCGGATGGTAGCGGAAAAACCAGTCAGCCCCTTAGACGTCCTTGAAAATGTTAGTTTTTTTAATAGAATAGATACAACGAAATTGTAGGATTACGAGTATATAAAAATGGTTTAAGATGTATTATATATACTTTATGATACATTTTTTTTTCTGAAACTTTTTATGATCCATGTGCGGTTCTCAACATGCTTTTTTTTTGCCGTCTAAATAATCATTCATTAGAAGAAAAGAACAGAGTTCAAACATAACAACACTCAAACACTAGAACACTCCCTACAACCCAGGAACAGACTGGCATCGTAAAAAAAACAACCAAAACTACAGAAGGAAACAAGAGGAACGACTCAGAGAAACCTGTTTTCATTCACAAAGAGCTCAAAAAGCCAAGCCGGGTGACCTCTCGCAACATACGATCGGACCCTTCCTTCCCTTGTAACACTTTGAGCAATGATCGCAGCTTCTCTGTTTTCCTCTTTAGAAACACTCACGAGCTGTAAATAGCCTCTCTTCTTCCCCAAGACTACAACGTTAGAGATTTAAGCTTGGCTTGATTTTAGTGGGACTTAATAATACCTTGAAGAATATGATTTGTTCTTCTTGAATGTGCACGTTTTGCCACTAAGAGTACTACTTCTTTGGTTATTCCTTGAATAATGCGTAGAACATGCATATGCAACCATACGATACGTTATCTATGACTTGCATCTAAAATGGATATGGATATGCATAACATCACATGCTTTATCTCTGTCTATATTATGTCTCTGTGTCTCTGTGTGTATATACGAGACGTGGTTATAGGAGAGAGGCCAAGAGAAGGGCTAGATGGATGTCTCCTGTTTCCAGGAATACCCTTTTAATCTCTCGTTTCAGAGGAGCAGTTAAGGGGTTTGTAGAAAACAATGCAGTGGGGTTCTCTAATAAAGAAGAATGCTAAAAGAGAGTGATGAATCAAAAAGAAGAAGCATGTTTTAGGGTCTGTAGTAGAGGACATTGGAGAATCTCTGAGGATTCTCACCTCATGGAACTTGTTGCTGTTTACGGTCCTCAAAACTGGAATCACATTGCTGAGAAGATGCAAGGAAGAACAGGTAAAAAGAAAAACAAGCATTTTAATTTGAAAATCTTTCCTCTGCTACTTTCAGGAGAAAATGAAATTAACAATGTGTGTGTTTCATAAGGCAAGAGTTGCAGATTGAGGTGGTTTAACCAGTTAGATCCTAGGATCAACAAGAGAGCTTTCAATCTTGGGGAAGAAGAGAGGCTATTTGCAGCTCACAGAGGATTTGGAAACAAATGGGCAATGATTGCTAAGCTTTTCAATGGACGAACAGACGATGCCTTCAAAGAACCACAGGCATATGTTCTCATGGCAAGAAAGTTGAGGAAGCTAATCAAGAACTTGAGTACTCCTGCTATTATTATCAAAGTCCCTGTTTCTGGTAGGTATTAACATGACAAGCTAAGAAATCAAGTATCTTTATTTCTCTTTCTCCATTGTTATCAATTGAAGTTCTGAACCAGAATTTGAAAACAGATTACAAAATAAAACAACTCAGCACATATATTCCCTTACGGATTCTGAGTTTAAGACCATGAATTTGAATTCTAAGAATGGTCTACAAAGAGACAAAGAATCAAAGGACCTCAGCAAACTTCAGCAGTTTTGCATTCCATAACTGCTCATGCACTCTGAGCTGTGCCTGACATTGCTTCTTGGAGTTCCTCCATTGTAAGGAGCCTCGTGCTCTTCACATGCTCTCCTTTTGCGTAGGAATCAATATCCTCAACGTTCACTTCCTTCATTGCAAACTGGTTTCCCACAGCGTTGACTGTCCTCTCCACAAAATCTGACCTTTCAATGTAATCCTTCATTCTACAAACGAAATCTGTGTGATCTCTTTCCTGCAATGTACCAAAGGTCCAAAACACTTGCAACTGAGTTCCAAATCAATTTGAAGACAATTAAGATAGAGATGAAAATAAGGATCATACCAACCGGTACTGTGGGACTTTGGAAGGCAGCTTAAGGTAAGCCATGTTTCTAACATTGTAGTCCCATAGAAATGACGTATGGTGTATCCATCTATTCCTAATTATTGACTGAGCATTCCCACCAAATTTACGGTCACCGAAAACATAATCTGAAACATTAAACCATTTTTCATTGTGGATGAATAAAGAAGGCAGAGTACCTAAACGAGAACATCAAAAAAAAAAAAAAGAGAGTTTTCACACACCATTCTCACGTAGTTGGAAACCATTAACACCTTCAAACACTTGACCGTACAAGGAACCACTCCATGCCATGACAGAACGAGGATAAGGCTGGACACTTGGAACATCATCTTTGTTGCAAATCAAACTCACAAAGAGGGTACTCTTGTCCACTATCACCGTCCCACCTCCAGTGAATCTTTTTATCACCGGGATTCGATCTTTTATAACAGGTCCAAGCTCAAGAAGTTGAGAAGGCTTCCTGTAAACAGAGAGAAGAAACTCACATGCTCAAAGTCAAAGTTCATCAGAAACGTAGAAAGTCAAGGTGTTTTTTACCCAGACATGCCCATGACAATGGTAGGGAGATTGGTTCCATCATTAAGAATACACCAGTTATGAGTTGATGCTCTAAGAAGCCTCTCTTCTAGATGAAGTTGTTCCAAAATCGGTGTTCCTTTAAGTCTAACGAGATTCATCAGTGGAAGTCTCAAATCCTTGGCTCCTCTACTTATACTCATCTTTAATCTCTTTTGGAGCTTTTACCTGAGAAGAAGCTTCAAGTAAAGAGATAAGTTCCTCAAAAACCCATAAGGTAAAACAGACAAAGCTTCAAACTTCGATCGATTCTGGATTCCAATATCGACAAAAAGGCATATTATTCCGATCATATGGAATCAAATCTCTATTACAATAAAAAAGAACCTTACTTTAAATCGAAACTCCGACGAGGAAGCTGCGAAGTCTCTAATAGGTGGCTAGAAGCTTCTAGGATTTTAGTTAATCATTGCCCATATAATATGCCTTCAAAGCTCCAAGCAACGATCTTGGTCAACGCTTATGCAATGGGCGCGCGCAAGGTGTTCGATTTAATGCCGCAAAAGAGATTATTTGTGTGTTTAAGTTGTAAGTTGGAAATTACTAAAAAGTCCTTGGATTAGTAGTGGCAAGTGACAACAACAACCATGTTTGTTTTAACCCGTACAGGTTTTAACATACACAATCTCATCCTAAGACGCAGAAGTGATAAGAATTAAGAAAGCAAAGTAGTGTAAAACGAACAAAATAATACATTTGGTGAAAAGAATTAATAATCATATGCGATTTCTTTAGCAGAAGCTACTCTCCATGAATTTAACAAATCCGTTGAAGTCGATTCTTCCGTCTTTGTTTCCATCTAATGATCTGATCATAACCGAGCAGTTCTCTAGGTGAGATCCTTCTTTGAAACCCAAGATTGTCAAAACTCTCTGCAACTCTGTAGCGTCGATGAAGCCATCTCTGTTTTCATCGAACACATCGAAAGCTTGCTTCACTTCCTCTAAACTCGCTTCTTTCTCTTCGAACAAACTCGACATCTCCTTGGAACTGTACCGTTCTTTAAGGTCGTCGCTTTCTTGGTCGGGCGAAAGACCAAGACTTCTCATGACTGTTTGAACCGAAATCGGTGCTTCGTAGGGGTAGACTGATTTCGATGGTGGGATTAGGAGAGGTCTTCATAATGAGCTTGAACTGGATAGATGGAGAGTAAAAGATGTGTAATATGTTATAGCTGGACCCGGTGAAGGGTTGCCTACGTACCCCGAAAGGGGATCAAGCCAATCGTAGTTCTACAACGAAATGTCACAAGTGCTTAAAAGAAAGCATGTGATTTGGTGTTTCTCTCTAGAAAGTGAGAAGAGAGGCAAGATCTCCAAAAAAGGATCCTTCTTAAGGAGGGGATGCCTCCTTATTTATAGAAGGATGAGGTCTAGGGTTTTCCTAGTCACCTCCTTTTAAATGGGCTGAGCCCATTATCTTATAGGCCTTGTTGGGGGTAAAACCCATGTCCAACAGTAAGCCCCCCCCAGTTCGTTGAGAGAGATGAAGTTGATCTCTGCGAATTTTACGAAGAGGTTTATAAGACAATGGACTCAGCGCATTTACATTTAACGATCCAAGCGAGTTTACTTTGAACTTGTGCCTAGTAGAAGGCAAGTTTAAATAAACTCGTGCTTAGGAGTCGTAGCTCGGCGAGTAACTCGTGCCTAGTGGAAGGCAAGTTTACCGTGCTTCGGCGTATAACTCGTGCCTTGTAAAAGGCGAGTTTATCAAACCCATGCCTAAGAACTATAGCTCGGCGAGTAAGCCATGCCTAGTAAAGAAAGAGTTTACTAAACTCGTGCTCGATAAAGGCGAGTTGTCGGTAACTCGTGTCTAGAAAAAGGTGAGTTGAATGAAACTCATGTCTAGTAGAAGACAAGTTTATTCAACTCGTACCTAGTAAAAGACGAGTTTACGACTAACTCGTGCCTAGTAAAAAGCAAGTTTGTAAACCCATTTCTGAAAAAGGTAAGCTGTACTCGTGCCTTAGCGTAAGTAACTTGGCAAAAGTCCAAATTCAATTAGGATCAGAGAGACAAAATCATACCAGAACCTTGCCTCTGTTACATGGCAATGTGATGAGCTCTCAGCGAGAAACTGCGCCGTGTGCCGACCAAAAGCCTCCACTTGTGTATCTTCCCTCAACTCGAAATTATGATCGACAAAGAGTTGCAAAGGGAAGCGAGATGAATCTTCTCCTCCACGTCCGAGTATCCGCAAGACTCTCAACCTTGTGGTCGTGTAACCGCGGTCCCGAGTAACTGCGTATCGAGTAACCGTGAGAGAACGAGTCGAGTAACCGCAAGAGATCGAGTCGTGCCGAGTAACCGCGAGAGAGCGAACTGTGCCGAGTAACCGCGAGAGAACGAACCGTGTCGAGTAACCGCGAGAGAGCGAACAGTGTCAAATAACTGCGAGAGAGCGAACGGTGACGAGTAATCGCGAGAGAGCGAACGGTGCCAAGTAACCGCGAGAGAGCGAACGGTGTCGAATAACTGCGAGAGAGCGAATGGTGACGAGTAACCGCGAGAGAGCGAATCGTGCTGAGTAACCGCGAGAGAAACGAACTGTGTCGAGTAATCGCGAGAGAGCGAATGGTGACGAATAATCGCGAGAAAGCAAACCGTGTCGAGTAACCGCGAGAGAACGAACCATATCGAGTAATCGCGAGAGAGCGAACGGTGACGACCAAACGGTCAAACGGACTCCGAGTCCAATCTTCTTCGAAGATACTTCTCCATGCCCCACGGTGGGCGCCAATTGTTTGAACCGAAATCGGTGCTTCGTAGGGGTAGACTGATTTCGATGGTGGGATTAGGAGAGGTCTTCATAATGAGCTTGAACTGGATAGATGGAGAGTAAAAGATGTGTAATATGTTATAGCTGGACCCGGTGAAGGGTTGCCTACGTACCCCGAAAGGGGATCAAGCCAATCGTAGTTCAACAACGAAATGTCACAAGTGCTTAAAAGAAAGCATGTGATTTGGTGTTTCTCTCTAGAAAGTGAGAAGAGAGGCAAGATCTCCAAAAAAGGATCCTTCTTAAGGAGGGGATGCCTCCTTATTTATAGAAGGATGAGGTCTAGGGTTTTCCTAGTCACCTCCTTTTAAATGGGCTGAGCCCATTATCTTATAGGCCTTGTTGGGGGTAAAACCCATGTCCAACAATGACCGTCTCTGCGTCTTCTCTAAAGAGATAATCATATTGGTCTTCTTCTTCTTCTTGCTCTGCTATGTTTGTGATCACACTCTGGTCTTGGTTCCTCACACGTTGAAGAAGAGGCAAGAAACTGGACAGAAAGATGCGAGCAGAAGAAACCCACCTCCCAAAACTGATCAGGAACAAGTTGAAGAGAGCCAAGAAAGTGAGAGAAGAAGATTGTTTGCACTCCGACAATAAACTCATCTCCATGGTTGTATGTTTTGATATGAATGAAAAGAACTAAGTAATGTGTGGAAGAGGAGATATTGAAGATATAGAATTTGTGTGTTTAGATGAAGTATATATACATGATAGTGTTTTATTAAGAAAAGGCAACGGAGAGGAAGGTGCTAGGGCAGGTAGAGACAAGACAAAGTCCGTGTTTGATAAGAAAATGGAAAGAGGAAGTTTCTTTTCATTTCCTGGAATATCGTTGGAATCGTTTGGAGTTTTTTGGTCTTATTCGGAGTAAAGTTAGGCCGGCTTGACTTGATTTTCTATTTTAATAATTTTGTGCGTGTATAATTTTCTTCTTTTTGTTACTGAAAAAAAAATGAAAAACATATACATTGGACTGAAAATCTTTGGAAGAATTCAAACTTGATTATACTAAGGATATTTCTATGTTTTCATTGGTCTGATAAATCTGGTTGGATATATTTTCTGTTAAAATGTCTAGACTTTGTGTACACTTACGAATTCAACTATCCTTTCTATAATAACGTCAAAATTCGAGTAACCAAGACTTTGAATCTAGAGTTACGCAAGACTTGTTCTTTCTTTTTTTTCTTTTTAACGTAGTGATATTTCCATCCTAACTTGACTCGGCAACTGAATTCAATTAACTGCTTAAACACAAACAAAACACAAAAAGTATATTGGTTTACTATCTTAATCTTTCCAATGTTCCTTTAACAATCTAGGAGGATAATTCACTTGCTAGTTAAAAATTCAAGTGAAACAGTACTCTTTTTAATCGTATCAGTTTAGATGTTTAGAAATTATAACAGTATAATAAATATGTAATTTTTACATTAAATATTATTATTCACAAATAATAAAAATTTACATCATATTATTTTCATAAAATTCTATATTGTAATATATTAATTATTGTAATGCATGAATAATAAATGATATATTATTTATCTTATAATATTATAATTCTCTATGCAATTAAAAAAATAATCATCACAGTTTTTTTTATGATCATCTTAAATACCATAGTTTTATAGAGCTTAGACCGCTTCTTAGAATACTGATCGTTTGAAAGTGTAAACTACTATTCTCGTTCATGGTTTAGTGTATGTCAAAGTGATTCATACTGTCTAGGGAGGTAACTAAATAGATTACAGGCATAGTCTGATCTTCTTCTTTTCTATTCATATTCGCATTCAGACCTGCCATAACTGAAACCAACTTGAGAAAACACATCAAGATTTTCATCCATCTTAAGGCAATTAAAACGTTGTCTTGGTGATGTGTTATGTTTGGTAATGGATTAGTTTATAGTTCTATTTTTTAAAAATAGAAAACTGTCAATATACGTTCTTTTTCTAGCATAGGAGTTGATCATTAAAACATGATATTAATCTGTTCGTCACCCACCTACGCCTATGTTCTTTCTGGATTAGGTAAAGACTCGGTTTCTCTAGATTGATAAAGAGCAGCGCCCCCATACAAGGAATTTGTCATTTATTAATGGGCCAAAGTTTGGACCTGATTGAAGCCCATATAAGAATGTTCCAAAGATTTTCAAAATTACAATAACTTTCCATTTTGCGTATTTTGTAAAATGTCAAGTATTTGCTGCTTTTGGGATTGTTCCTTCCTTCATTCATAGCTCTTCATCGAGATTTCTGGTTGTGCGTGGTTGAGTTTTCTGGGCTTTCGAGTTTCGATCGCCCTCTCTCTCCCAACAGAGAAAGAAAGCTTCGAGCTCGAGAGAGAGAGAATCCATGGATTCCTCGCCGGTTCAGAGTCGATTCGATATATTCGAAATATATCGCAGATTTTGTGGTAAAGTCTCTTCCTTCTTCTTCTTCGATCTGTTCGTTATTTGCTTCTTTTTTTTTGTTTTTCTTTTAATCTTACACATATAGTATGTGTTCTAAGTTGTAGCTCGATTGCTTGGAGATCTCTCTGTTCTATCTTTGAATCCTGAGTTGCTCTGTTTCCATTCCTCTGATAAAAAAAAAAAGTAGATTCTTTTTTTTGAGCTCAATGCAGTTTCTGTTGATGGAAGAGATGATTCATTTGTTATTTTTCAATATAAAGTTTCCTGCTTTTGGTTTATTGACGTTGAGAAATTGTGTAAAAGTTTAATGCTTTGCTTAATGAAGTTGAGAAATTGTGTAAAAAGTTTGAAGCTTTGCTTATTGAATTTGATATACTCCTTTGCAGAGACTCGATCAAGCCAAGCTTTATGTACTACTTATAAACACGACGAGGAGTCACACAGAAGTAATAATTATTCTAAAGAAGCTTTAACTCACCTCTTTAGTCTAGTCGAGACCAAGTTTCAGGCAAGGTGACTGCTTTACTGTTTTTTTTTTCTCTTTGAGTTCATTATATTTCATGGCTATCATATGATGCAATACTTACTGCTTATTTCCTCCCTTTGCAATCCCAATGACAGAAACTCCATTTTTGATGAATTGTTCAAGTTGATGTCACGTCTGGACTTAATGGCGAGCTTTTCTTCTCTTACACAATTGGTTCCTTGACTCATTTCTTGACCAGCTGCACTGTGATCTAACCTTTTTTTATTTCTTCTTTCTTTTTGTAGGTGGACTTCTCCGAGTTTACCCGCTTTTATGATTTTGTTTTCTTTATGTGCCGTGAGAATGGGCAGAAGAGTATAAGTAAAAGACCTTCTGGCTCTTTTTTGCAACCCCCATCAGAGATATTTACTGATACTTTGTTTGAATTATTGTGTTTGCAGCTGTAGCTAAAGCTATTACCGCATGGAAACTTGTTTTGGTTGGGAGATTTAGATTACTTAACCGCTGGTGCGACTTCATCGAGGTACACTATCTCTTTTTCTTGTTTTTCATCAGTGTATTGTTTGTCTTTTCATTAGTGTATTGTTTTTCATTAGATTATGTTTTTAAACTTGTAGAAAAACCAACGGCACAATATTTCAGAAGATACCTGGCAGCAAGTCTTGGCGTTTAGTCGTTGTGTTCATGAGAATCTCGAAGGATATGACTCTGAAGGTATACAATTTCTTTAGACTTCTCACCGAAGCAAGTGTTTGTGTTTTGATTTCATCATCATTCTTGTTTTTGTGCTTCACTCAGGTGCGTGGCCTGTCCTCATCGATGAGTTTGTTGAGCATATGTACAGGTTTTGGAACCAACAACACTCAACACATTATAACACTACACAGTAAAAAATGAAAGCCTAATAATTTTTGCTGTTCAATCAACAGTGTTCTAGGACCGAGTAAGAACACTAGCTTGTCCTGTAACTGTGGGGACACAGACTCTGAATCATGCCTTTACGAAGATCCTCTTTCAGGTATGTTTGGTTATAATTATAAAACT
The DNA here is from genome assembly GCF_000801105.2 of Raphanus sativus. Classification (NCBI taxonomy): domain Eukaryota; kingdom Viridiplantae; phylum Streptophyta; class Magnoliopsida; order Brassicales; family Brassicaceae; genus Raphanus; species Raphanus sativus. The sequence continues at coordinate 12,458,193 of NC_079514.1, forward strand.
GACAGATTTTGTAGCTTCTTGACATAAGTCTTATCATTATCATCTTCTTCTGCTTATGTTCATAGATAAGCATCATAAAGATGATCGCCGCTACCACACGGGTTTAAGAAGTGTTCCAGGCTTAAAGAGAAAAACATCCAAAGACTACGATGAAGAAGAAGATGATGAAGAAGTATCTAAAACTCAATACTCTTTTTCGTCACCATACTTGAAACGAATGAGATCATCCGAGGACAGTCCAAGATGTTCATCCAACTCGCATTGTATGATTGAGCGAAGTCTCTCACAAGGATTTGCAAGTCTTTTATCGACTGGAGATAAGCCGTGAAACTCAAGAAACCGTCACACATAAGCAAAATAGATTATATACTACAAAACAAAAAGAGGTCTCGAGTTAACGGTGAGTTCTTATTTGTTGTGAGCTATATAATATTTGTTTCCCAATCTATTTATACACTTGTTTCCATTACATTTTCGAGTTTCAGAGCAAAAAAAGAAGATTGTATTATGTTCGATTGTTCGTTGTGTTATTCAATGTTGAGTTTTCTTGATAAAGGCCGTACGAAGCCTTTTTTTTTACTGCACTTTTCTTCCCTGAAGAGCATAACATCAAAGGGAATTTTTTCTTTGTAGTTTACTAAAAAGACAAGATGTATTTGGGTTAAAGATTAGCTAGAGGTTTATACGTGTGTAATTTAGAATGTGGTTTAGATATTCAGATAGATAATGTGCATGGGTAAATTATCAACTCGAATAAATATTACTATAAAGTATATTATGACTCATCCGGAGAAAAAAATGTTGAAAAAGTCTAGGCTTGTATTAAAGATATACTACTTCATAGGTTAGCGGTTTAAACGTATAGAATTTAGAATGTATTTTAGATTTCAGCAAAAATTGCTAAAATCTAATTCGTTGGCATTGAATGCCTATCCTGTACGACTATAAAACCTAAACACCTAAACAAGTTTCCTCTTACATTCACATGTGTAAGACTCCACTCATTACTTTTCCGTGATCTCAACGCTTCGATGTGAATACTTGATTTCGTTTTATTGTTCAGGCTCGGAGATTTTTTTTCGAGATTAAGCCCTTAGATCACAGAAAGTCTAATTTCCCATTTATTCTTCAGGTAAGTTTTAGGGTTTTTGAATGGTTTATGTGATCTCTCATTATTTATGTACGGGTGTGAAAATCTTCCTTGAAATTTTGAGATTATGATTATATATAGCCGCAAACTATCTTCTTTGAATATTTGGTAACAACAAATTGTTTTGAAGTAATTGATTGTTTTTTTCCTTCTTTTTTTGAGCAAAAAGTAATTGATTGTTTTATACTAGTGCATTCACAGTCAGAAATCACGTTGCCTTTAGCTTTAGATGATCACAGTACCCCCATATTGAATAATTTCATTGTTTCGTGAAAGATCTTCAATTATTTTCACGAAAAGATATAATCACTATTTCTAATAGTAATGCTTTCTAAACGAAGTTCAAATTGTACAAGTTGAAGACAAAGTTAACATATATATACTATGCATCATTTGTACTTGGTTGCATAAGTTTGCAAAAATAAATTCACATTCTCTACTTTTCTATCAGAAGTTATTAGCAATGGAAGAAGATAACCACCAAAAACAACTTGACGATGCCGGATCTTCATGTCTCTTTAAGACTTGCTTCAACGCACTCAATGCTCTTTCAGGTTAGTTTCTTTAGTTTGGTTCCATCACTCCATGCATTTACATACTTATATTCATCTTTGTATAACGTAGTAATTAGTATTGCTAATGATGATAGTTTGAATTGTATTAGGAATTGGAATACTATCAGTACCATATTCACTAGCTCGTGGAGGATGGTTGAGTCTTTCACTTCTGTTACTCCTAGCCGCAACCGCCTTTTATACATCTTTACTCATTACAAAATGTATGAACGCGGACCGCACCATCAAAACGTATCCAGACATTGGAGAACGCGCGTTTGGTAGACCTGGAAGAATCATTGTGTCAGTCTTCATGCACCTAGAACTATATCTAGTCACCACAGGTTTCTTGATCCTTGAAGGCGACAATCTTCACAATCTTTTCCCGGGGTTTAACATCAAACTGATGGGTTTGAGGTTGAACGGGAAACAATCGTTCATGGCGTCAGTGGCACTCGTCATCATGCCAACTCTGTGGTGGGACAGTCTAAGCGTCTTGTCTTATGTTTCCATGAGTGGAGTTTTAGCTACGGCAGTGACTCTTGGATCAATATCTTGGGTTGGAGCATTTGATGGAATCGGGTTTCATCAAAGTGGAAAGTTAATCAACTGGAGTGGGATCCCTACTGCTTTGAGCTTGTATGCTTTTTGCTATGGTGCGCATCCAGTGTTGCCGACTTTGTATTCTTCTATGAAAAGCAAACATCAGTTCAACAATGTAAGTCACTTACATAAGTGTAACGTTCTTTTTATATTTTCTTTTGTATGGTTTAAAAATGTAATAACAACAATATGCTAATATCACCTTTTTTGGCAGGTCCTACTAATATCTTTTATACTATGCACCATAGGTTACACATCAATGGCGGTTTTGGGCTACTTAATGTATGGATCTAACACTTTATCGCAGATAACGTTGAATCTTCCAGTTCATAAGACGAGTTCAAAGGTGGCTATATACACAACCCTTGTGAACCCCATAGCCAAATATGCATTGATGATCACACCAACGGTGAACACCATAAAAGATTGGTTTCCTAAGCAGTACGCCAGGAAATCATACTTGCATCTCTTGATAAGTACAATGTTCATAACAAGTAGTGTGGTCATCGCCGAGACACTTCCTTTCTTCGGCTATATGATGTCTCTGGTTGGTGCATTACTTAGCGTGACGGTATCTATTCTTCTCCCTTGCCTATGTTACTTGAAGATCTCTGGAAATTTCAAGAAACTTGGGTTTGAGACTGTAATGTTGTTTGGTATGGTGGCGATGAGTGTTCCCATTGGTGTTTTAGGAACTTACATCGCAATTCGAGAAATGGTTGGTAGTGTTTGAAAGTTTATTTTGATTGTAAAGCAAATAAAGATGTTACAACAATTTAAATATGTATGTTTCTACATCATGTCATATAGTGACATACTTTAATACTTTTTAGTTTTTACACATTAGTGATGTTGGATAGATGGATAAATACAATAAGACCGGAACCACGATAAGAAGGTTATTTTGAAGGACACATCAAAACATTAAATCCGATTTAATTTCAATTCTAATAAAACACCAAAAATAACATTATTCTATTACATTTGATGTTTTGTGAATAGTATACACTTCAAAAGAATATTTATTAGAGAAAAAATATTTTTATCATTACACTTCTCTCAAATATATATTTTTTTATAGTTTTTGTCACTAAATGAATTTCAAAAGAAAAAATAGTCAAAAGAAATTTCATTAAAGAGACAAAAGACATTTCTACCATCATAATTTATTGATTTATAAATAAATATTTTTTTGAAAAAATTATAGTTTCGAGTTATATGTTTTCAAATTCAATTTTTTCATATCTTTTTATTTGTTTTCAGAATCTTTTTTTTTATTTTTTATAAATTTTCTTTTCGAAATTCAAAAATAAATTTTAAAATATTTTCCAAAATTTTTGGTTTAAACTTTTAATATTTATTAATTTATTTTTAAAAATATTTAGACTCATCCCTAAAACCTCATTTTAACATTAAATCATAAGTCTACATTAGTTAACTCTAAAGATATAAATATATATTTACCATCTAATAAAATTTCTTTATGTCATTTTTGGGGACTCTTGTATTGAATGAAAACTAAATGTGGCTATCATAAACTAAATATATTAAATATTTTAAAAAATATATTTCATTATGTTTATTTAATAATATAGGGGAGTTAAAAATTACTCTTACTAATTAGTTTATATTTGTAATTAAATTAAATATATCATATCATAATTAAAACATTATTTTATTTCTCAGTTAATAATATTGTACATTAATACCATTGTAACAAAATAAAGTATTCTACATACTTTTCTACTTTTATTTTTAATAGTATAAAAATTGAATTGTGACTAATTTTTTTATAGAAACATAAAATTACAAAATCGTAACAAACAAATATATAATTTAAATGTAATAAAATAATTATTTATATTATTACAAATAGTTAAAGGCTTAAAATTAAAAAAATTAAATAATATAAAATATTATTTTAGAACAAATTTTATATCATGGTTGGAGATAAAATAAATAAAATATGACACTAAAATATTAGTGTCATAGTTGGAAGGAAAAGAGCTATTCACATAGGAGTGAGCTGACCCCACCATACTTACAAAATTGTTTTGTATTTATTCAAATATCATGGATTGCCTCCACTAAATTTTATATTATATTAATCCTTTTGTTTTCTGTTTAAGTCCCTACTCCTTTTATTTTCTTTCTTTTTCACCTTCATTTTTCAGTTTTCTAATACATATGACCCCAATAAAGATAAATTTTCTGGCTCAGCTATTGCTAGTTGGACTTGCCCGTTTAAAAGTGGAGTAGTGACAATAGACAATAGACAATAGACAACAGACAATAGTGAGTGGTTGCTCAAAAAAAAAAAGACAATAATGAGTTTTCTTTTTCTTTTGACATCACCACCAAGACACTAATGATTAAAGCTTGATCATCGACTAATACATTATTGTCATTTTTATCTAATCAAATCAAAACAGAGGAAGAAGATGAGTGGCTCTGATGCTATGTCTCATAACGTCTTCGTTTACGGCAGCATTCTTGAACCAGCCGTCGCCGCCGTGATCCTTGACCGACCCGCTGATACAGTTCCCGCCCTTCTCCACGGCTAGTACGTTCTCTTTCTTCCTCTCCGACTAGTTTTGTTCTGATAGGTAATTAACTCTGATATGCTTTGTTTTGAAGTCACAAGTATAAACTCAAAGGACGTCAGTATCCATGTATTGTCCCCTTTGAGTCTGGAAAAGTCAACGGCAAGGTTTGATTCGGTCTCTATGTTCTGTTTTGATCTGTATTTTGTATTTGAATATATATTTTTTTATGTGAAGGTAATAACGGGAGTATCCGATGCTGAGCTAAACAAATTCGATGTGATTGAAGGTAATGAGTATGAGAGAATAACAGTTGAAGTTGTAAGGATGGTAAGTGTTTGGGAATTGGGACAAGATCTATGCAAATTTTGGTGTGTTAGTTTGTTCTGAGATTTGGAAGGATGTGATGATACAGGACAATTCGGAGAAAATGAAAGTGGAAACTTATGTTTGGGTTAACAAAGATGATCCTAGTATGTATGGAGAATGGGATTACGAGGTTAGGTTTTTTTCTTGCTAAGGGATGATGAAATGTTTTTTTCCAAAAATATTTTTGGGCAGATAATTAATGTTGGGATTGTGTGTGTGTGTATAGGAATGGAGAGTGAATCATGCGGATAAATTCGTGGAAATGTTTAGGAAAGTGTTGGAATGGAACAAGAATCCAAACGGGAAGAAAAGAGAGGATATTGTGAAATCACTGTCTGATGATTGATGATTCTTGAACAATGAACTTAGACATAAGTTGTTGTTTCTTGGCTGCTTATCTTTCTTTTTTTTAAATAAACTCTTGGCTGCTAATCTTTGGCAGGACGAAGAGTGAGTAAAGAGTGTTTTTCTAATATATAATATGTATGTGTTTTGTGTGTTGCTAGAACTTGAAACTGGTCTTCTTTTTTATTTTGTTTGTGTTACTATGGAATCTTGTCAGCCACATTCTGATTTCTAGGATCTTGAGTTGAGGTTAAAGAGTTTGACATATAAGTCAAATGATATGTAACACTACAGTTAAGAGTTGATTGCTCTGCAATGTTTATCTCGTCACCAGCGATATTTGCAATTATTTTGTTAAGAACTCCCAAGAGTTGATTGCTCTGCAATGACCAAGTTTTTCAGTTGAACTTTATGAGTTTAAAATTTTATGGCCTTCCACCAAAATGGACAAGTAGTCTATAAGGACAGATCTAGTAACACCCAAATAAACTTCCTGGCAACACATACTCGAACAAGAAAGCATGTTTCTCATATGTTAACATGTGTCGCAATTAAATTTTTGCTGATTCGTACTAATATATATCTTGAAAAAAAAAGTTACGAGTTTATTGCTAGATTGTGTGCATGAGTTGTGTAGATATGTTTTTTTATCGTGTGTAGATATGTTAAGAAATTTATTTTAAAAGATATTTCATTATTTATTGAAATATTTAATAGACACTTTTTAATACACTAAACCTAATAGGGTTACAATTGATCTATTCTATTAATTCTTCAACATGTCCTATTGATATTTAGTTGTGTCCAACTATTATTTTCAACCCAATATTCATTTATAAGAAAATTATATTAACCATACTGCTTTTGTACTGATAAAATAACGTTGTAACCTCCACTTCCATATGATTCGGAACTCATATGTCGTTCAAATTGACAGTTACAAAAAACCAATATTATTGTTTTCTTTTGGTGTATATACCAAATCGGCAAATCCTTTTGTTGTAATACAGATCAACATCTAATGTAAATTAAAATATTTGCCTATAGTACGGGTTAGAACTTTTTTATAAAACTAAAAAAATTTATCTTACGTAAATCATGTACACAAGTTCGATTGTAAAATTTGTAATAAATAAAAAAATAAAACATAAACTATATAAATGTTTATATTTATAATGTTTATTAAATAAAATTATCAAAAATAATCATGCGTTTTCAAAGCATATAATAAAATTGTTTAAAGTTAACAAATTAGGTTGAAATAGAGTTTAACAGGATTAAAGATAACTTTTAATAGAAATAAATATTTACATGAACTCATTTAGTTTAACGGGTTCTAATAGGTTATTCAATTAAAAATATTTATTAATTTGATTTTACTTAAAGTTAGTGACCATATTAACCCATTTACATATATAAATACTTAACAAAATATATTAAATTTTATTTTTTTCAAACACTTTTCAAAAAAAAAATTCGGTTTTCGGGTTGGGTTTGATTTTAGTTTTCGAATATAATACATTAATAACATGGTTCAAGTATATAGGTCAAGTATAATAGTGTACGAGACTTTGATTTTCGTTGGTTCCGAGTCAGATGTATAGTTATATAACATCACAAATTCAATATAATTATCAAAACTTTTAACTAATAATTTTTAAATATAGTAAATATGATTATAAATAAAACACAAATAAAAAATTAAAAACAAAAAATATACCCGCCCTCTGAAGGGCGGGTCAGAATCTAGTTTTCGTTTAAAATTTGACACTGAAAATATTAACCATACTTTTTATTTTAAAAAAACTTTAAAACTATATATTTTTGAAATGAAAAGAGTATCTATTGTTTCTTTAGAGATTCTGAACATTTGATAGTCAGTATTTATAAATGAAAGGGAAAATTCCACAAAAATATTCGAACTAAATTTTGTTAAGTTTTTAATACCCAAACTTTTTCACTACCCAGTTTAATACCCCAACTAATTATTTTGCTCATTTTAATACCCAAACTTTTAATATTGTATCCACTTTAATACCCAAACTTTATTTATTTAAATAAAAATACTAATATATTTCAAACAAAACTTAATAAAATCTCAAAAAATCTAAGAAAAAAATATTAAAAATTCTAATTTTATTTTAAGATTTAGAAAAGAAGGTAGATAAACCATGGAAAATTTATTTTTTTCAAAAAAATAAATGAATTTGAATGATAAAAATAAATTTTGTTTTTTATTTCAGAAAACAAACTAAATACAATATTTAAAACTTAGAAATTTTATTACAAAATTTAATATTTTACACTATTTAGTTATTTTTATTTCTCAAACACCAAAAAAATTTAGAATTTTCTGAGTTTATTTGTAAATTTTAGAGATTTTTTAAACTTTTATTTGAAACTTATTAGTATTTTTATTAAAATAAATAAAGTTCGGGTATTAAAGTGGGCACAGTTTTAAAAGTTTGGATATTAAATTGAGTAAAATAATTAGTTGGGGTATTAAACTGGGTAGTGAAAAAGTTTGAGTATTAAAAAGCTTAACAAAATTTAGTTCGGGTATTTTTATGGAATTTTCCCTAAATGAAAATGGACCAAACTCGGCAAAATAGATATGTACCACAATCCCCTAGACTATATTAGAGAAATGATTTTGCCACATGCCTTCTCTACAATAATTTTCACAAAAATAATATGACATGACTACTAAAATTGATGACATGCCTTATAGATTAATATGACATGGACAATTATATTTAATATTAATTTATATTTTGGGTAAATTTTTTAAAATATGGTAATAACTCATATATTATATTTATTTCGATTTATATTTTTGAACTTTTTAAAAATATGGTAATAACCCATAAATCATCATTAAAATAAATATATTCAATTATGGCATTTCAAATTTCGAAATATCATTTAAATTAAAAATATTTCAAAAATATATACATATTTTTAGAAAAATAATTAGATCATAAAATCAAATTAAATCGTAAAATCATTAGTTTCTTATATATATCTCCAGATTTTATAAATATTTTTAAATTTTAATTTTTGACAATTATGAAATTTTCATCCACTAAACTATATTTGAGAAGTTATTTTGCCGCATGTCTTCTCTACAATTATTTTCACAAAAATAATATGACATAATTACTAAAATTGATGACATGTATTATAGATTATGACATAATTACTAAAATTGATGACATGTATTATAGATTAATATGACATGGAAAATTATATTTACTATTAATTTATATTTTTGGTAAACTTTTTAAAATATGGTAATAACTAATATATTATATTTATTGTCAATTTATATTTTTGGACTTTTTAAAAATATGGTAATAACTCATAAATCATCATTAAAATAGATATATTCAATTATGGCATTTCAAATTTCGAAATATCATTTAATTTAAAAATATTTCAAAAATATATACATATTTTTAGAAAATTTTTAAAAATAAATAATAAAATCAAATTAAATAGTAAAATCATTAGTTTCTTATATATATCTACAGATTTTATAAATATTGTTTAATTCTAATTTTGACAATTATGCAATTTTATATATTTATTTAATATATTTAATTAAAATAAATATATAGAAAAATCTACCTAAGATTATAATTTTAAATATATACATGACATTCTTAAATATAATCAAAATAAATAAAATTATTTTTATCTTAATTTTAATGTTCAGTTAAATCAAGTTTATATTAAAATATTGATAAAAAAATAAAATTTATAATATTAATAAAAATTAAATATAATTTATATTTATCTGTTAAAAATATTTTAAATTTTTTTTTACTGCACATGGTGCAGGAAAACACTTAGTAATCTACAATCATACACCAGGGGGATTTTTTTTTTTTTTGCATGAGTTTATTGCAAAAGAAGTAGAAAAGTTGACAGCCGATATTTGTAATAATTTAAGGTGTGACGGCAATGGTAACAATTAATATCTAGTCTTTTTTGCTTGGCTACTTGATCTTATGTACTTGTTTACGATGATAAAACAAAAAAAATGACGACTATTGACGAGATAAAATATATAGTATCAGTAAAGAAAGGGTCAACTATCATTATTAAATTACAATCAAACAAGGAAGGAAAATTCAAAGAAAGTAGGCGAACGATACGAGGTTATAAAACAGAGCACTAGTTAAACTCATCTCTCACATTTTCAAACTATAACTATCAGAGAGGAAGAAGAAAATATGGGTAGTTCTGATCAATCCTCGTCGCACAACGTCTTCGTCTACGGCAGTTTCCAAGAACCAGCCGTCGTGGGTTTGATCCTCGAATGCACTCCGGTCATTGTCTCCGCTCAACTCCACGGCTTGTACGTCTTATACTTCACACCTCCCATCTTCCTTTTGGTTAGATTTTTTGGGAGATAAGCTAAAGACGATTTTTCTTGGGGATTTTTGCAGTTACAGGTATAGACTCAAAGGGCGTTTGCATCCTTGTATTGCTCCTCTTGAGACCGGAGTCATCAACGGCAAGGTACGTTTTTGTTATATATATTTTAATTTGTATTTTTTCTTCTTTTGATCTCAAAAATCAGAAAAAATGGTTTGATGGTTTTCAGGTACTAACTGGATTAACAGATGCTCAGCTAGAGAATTTAGATATGATTGAAGGAGATGAGTATGTGAGGAAGACTGTTGAGGTTGTATTGACTGTAAGTTTCACTTCCATCATCTCTAATGATCATGAGATATTAAGCTTAAAGCTTTTATTAATTACTCACCATTTTATTACAGGACACATCCGAGAAGATGCAAGTGGAAGCCTTTATATGGGCTAACAAGGATGATCCTGACATGTATGGAGAATGGGATTTCGAGGTTTGAAACTCATTCTCTCACAAGTTTCCTAATCATGATCAAAAACTTATCTCTCTCTGAACTTTATGTTGCTTAATGTCTTTGGCGCAAACACTTTGTGTTGATATTTATTTTGATGTGTTAGGAATGGAAGAAGCTTCACATGGAAAAGTTCATAGAGGCGTCAGCGAAGTTCATCGAATGGAAGAAGAATCCAAATGGGAGATCAAGGGAAGAGTTTGCCAAATTTGTAGAAGAAGATCCGCCCGTGGCTTGAAGAATGCGTCTCCCTTTATCTTCTTTAATTCCAAATAAATCAGTGTCACCAATAAATGATTTGTGAGTTAGAAACACAAATAAGATCTCATATTGTATCTTATATTGTATCTCATATTGTATTATCTACTCTATTAAAATAGAAGTACAAAAAACTTATTGCCTTTTTTTAACTGTTTTCTAAAAGTTTCTAATTTCCTTTCTTATACTTTGTATAATTAATATAGAGTAGAGTTCAATAACTATAACTAATGTCCAAAATAAGGTAATTCTAATTAATAACTATCTGTTACGTTTAGAAACTAAACCGATCAGTTGGTTTCAAAACTCTACAGAAACCACAACTGTATGTATTAAAACAAACCAACTATAATAATTTTGGATTTCAAAATTAAACTATGTTCGAGTATTAAAAAATTCTGGACAGTGTTCGGTTTGATTTTTTCGGATCTGAATAAATTTGTATGAATCTAAAAATATATAAATAACCTATATATTTAAAAATGTCACTAAACAATTTATAAATATCAAAACCAAACCCGCACGGACGTACGGGTCAGGCTCTAGTATTCATTTATGAAACGAGAGATATGATCATTTCTAATGTATCCGAGAATAAAGTGTTACACGTGTTTGTAGTCTCGTGTCTTATCAGTTGTGTCTAGGACTAGACATTTTATCCAGTTAAATTTGACTTGATTCGTTATTTATTCCTATTCGATCCGAAAATCCAAAAAAATTTGTAAATTTCTAAAACAAAGCAAATATTAAAAATTAATATCCATTAAAAACGAATAAAATTACAAATACTAAAAAAAATAGAAGCGGATCTGATCCGGTCCGACTTATATACATATAGATATATATCTATAACTAAATCTATAACTTAATATAGAGTCTTAAATGTATAAATTTTATATAATTATTATTGTAACATATAATTTTATAAATTTTATTTAAAAAACTACTTATAAATTATAAAATTGAGAAAAAATATAATTTTAAAAATTCTTAAAACACATAGTTTCATTAATTTTTACTTTATTTATATATATTATGTAATTGTTTTTAAATAAAACAAGTATGTATAATTTTTTTTAGATTTATTTGTATTGAACAAAATGGATAAAGTATCTGTAATATTTGCAAATATCTAAAAAAATTCCGGATACTATAAAAATTGGATATTCATATTTTTCGAAGCAAAACAAATATAAAAATTAGATTTTCATGAAATACGAAGCAAATAACAAATACTCCAATAAAATGTACCAGTACTATTAGACCCGTGTCACTTGACAAAAAAAAATTAGATCCGTGTCCACCCTTACTTGCGTCTACATTCAGACAAATCTAATCTGAACCAAAAAGTCATATTGGGTTGGAAAAATAATAGAAAGTGCGAATGGTTTGACTTTGACTGATAGAGACTGGCTTAAAATATTATTAAAAATATGAAGAGCTGATAGAGAGTAGAGTACTAACTCAACTTGACTACAAACTGAAACAAAACAAATTGAGAGGAAAGAAGATGGCTACTTCTGAACAATTTCCATCGTACAACGTTTTCGTCTACGGCAGTTTCCAGGAGCCAGCCGTTGTGAGTTTGATCCTAGAGTGCAGTCCGGTCATCGTCTCCGCCCAACTCCATGGCTTGTACCTTTCTTCTTTTTACATCTTTTTTTTTTGCTTGGACTTAATGGAGACTCGTCAGATTCGTTTTCTTGTTTCTTTGCAGTCATCTTTATCGACTCAAAGGACGTTTGCATCCTTGTATTTCTCCTTCTGAGTCCGGACTAGTCAACGGCAAGGTCTTGATTTCACCTCTTTCTATCTTCTTTTCTTTTTTCTTTTTTTTTCTTTCTATCTTCTTGTTTTTCTTGATACCAAAATTCTTGTGCTCAGAATCTCCAGTGGTTCATTAGAGTTTGATCTTCTTCGATATTGAGATATTATGGTTTCAATCATTGAATTGTTTTATTGGAGTTTTATATTTAATTTCTGAACTAAGTAACATTGTTACTTGTTTATCTCCGGTTTAATATACACTTAACTAATTTGATCTCTTTTGAGATTTTCAGGTACTAACTGGCTTAACAGAAGCTCAGTTAAAGAATTTAGATATGATTCAAGGAGCTGAATACGTGAGGAAGACTGTTGAGGTTGTTTTAACTGTAAGTGTCTCTAAGCAACATTACTATGATCATTAATGACCCTGAGATTGCTTAAACCTTGAATAAGTTTCCACTGATACAGGAGACATCCGAGAAAATGCAAGTGGAAGCTCTAATATGGGCCAACAAGGATGATCCAGACATGTATGGAGAATGGGATTTCGAGGTTTGAAACCATATTAGGCATTATTAGCTCTCTCACAAGTTTCCAATAATCATTTAAAACTTATACTCTAGTGTTGCCAACAAGGATGATCACTTTTGTGACTTTTGATTTGGTTAGGAGTGGAAACGGCTTCACATGGATAAATTCATAGAGGCGTCAAAGAAATTCATCGAATGGAAGAAGAATCCAGATGGTAAAACAAGGGATGAGTTTGAGAAATTTGTACACGTGGATCGTCCTCCTGTGGTGTGAAGAATATGTCTGCCTTTTCTTGATATCTTAATCGTTTACCACAAAATAGAAAGGTCTCTCACTTCAACTTCAAGTGCAATATAAGATTATAAGTTCTAGTACATGATCATTGAGTCGTGGATCAGTTCGTTACACAAGGTGATCAATGTTGTCGTATCTACTTCATGAACATTGAGTTGCATTGCATGTTATTGTTTTTATCGTTTCTAATCATTATGTCATCAATCGACCTGGTCTGGTAAATACGCTTAAACGTATCTAAAATTGTACTTGTTGATAGAAAAAAAAAGGTGTTCAAGAAAAAAAAAATTGTACTGGAAAGGAGAAAGAAAATCTAGTTTTAAATGGAATAAAGTAAGAATGTTTTCACTTTTATCATTTATCTTCCCACACCTCTTCTTTTTTTTCTATCTTTTACTTTTACCAGGGACACGTACTATTCGGACCAGATATGGTCCCAATCCAAAAGAAAAAGTCATATACTGAACTCGAGAAAATGATTTTACGTGGCCAATGGAAACTCAACAAGCAGGCCCATATTCTTACTGAACACAAAAAAGTAAAGACTCTCTATGAGACAATCTCTATCTGTAACACAATCTCTATCTGTAATTATTTGATTCATTTTTTTGGGTCAAATTTTATTTCATTCATCTATCCACCTTTATTACTAGAGATACAACGAACAGAGCAGATAGAAGCAGAAAAAGGGTTCATTTCACAAACTTGACTATAATCTTCTTACTCATGCCAGAAAAAAAAGACTATTCTTCTTACCGTGTTACGTTTTGTACTAGTGACATCACTGACATGTTACATTAGTAATTAATTACAACTAGATTCTGACCCGCCCTTCAGAGGGCGGGTATATATTTTGTTGAAAATATTAATTTTATGTCATGAATATTTTTATCCTTGATAAATTATAGTTTGTTAAGAATTTTATGAAATTTATCTAAAATTATTGTATGAATAATTTTTGTTATTTTAAATATGACCAAAATTTTAAAGATTCCAAATAATTCTGACCCGTATTTTATGATTTGTTTATTAACCTGTTGTTAAACTTGTGAATTATTTCACAGTGATTTTATTTTTAGTATTTTAGTTTAAAGAAAAAGTTTATTATTTTTAAACTATTTTTTTTTGTCATAGACCCGTTATGTATCGATAAAATCTGTTTTTGTGTATTTTAAAAAGTGTATATGATTTTTTATTTTAAATGGAACTATTTTTTCAAATATTTGAGAATATTCGGGTCTCCTGAATCTAGATTCTGACCGTCCTTTCAAAAAGACATGTATATTTTTTGTTTAACTTTTTTAGATATTTAATTGTAATACTTGTGTTTTTTTCTTAATCATATTTTTTTGTAGTCATATATGTGTATAAATCTTAATCAAAACCTATTTGATTTACTGTAGAAATAATAGTAACTTAAAGTTGGCCGGCATATACTCGTTTCTTTATAATTATAAATCTATTTTTTGTAATCATATTTATCTATTTAGATTAGACCTAGGCATCTGGTCCTCGGATCATGTCTTATTGGGTCCGCATCTTTCGGTTCCTGAAAATTTAGATCCATATAGATATCTATAGTTTTTCAGGTCTGCTCGGCCCAGATCTTGTCGAACTCTTGTCGGTTCAGATATATAATTCTAATATACGTAAAACACTCGTAATTTCAGTTTTATTTCGGATTCGGGTTGATTTGGGTATATAGGATCCGAAAAAAAACTGACATATCCAAACTGAATTTGAAAACTCAAAAAGTACCTGCAAATCCTAAAAATATCTGGAGAAAATAATTTATTGAAGAATACATATTTATTCTTTTGGATTGTTATTGTGTAATTTACAAAACCTGTATACTATTATACAAAACCTGTATTATAATTTTATTTATTTAACTCATTGTTAAAAATTATTTGATATTTTAAAATTTTAATTTTCATATTCGTATTTTTAAAATTATTTTATTTTTTTCTTTGTAATCATATTTGTGTAAAAATATACCCATCCTCTGAAATTTATTTTATTAATCGGTAGTTATATATTACATGATAGTTTATATTTATTGTATTAATTGGCCACATAAAAAGGTTTGATATTATGAAGTTTAGTTTTTCTTTAATTTACACTGGATTTTGACATGCCCTTAAAAGATCGGATATATTTTTTGTTTTATATATTTTTTTAAAAAATTAAATTTTATATCCGTATTTTTAATCATATTTGTATTTTTCATTATATAATATTTGTTTTATATGACTAATAAGAGGTTTTAATCTTAAACATTCATATTTGGTTTTTAGTCATATTTGTATTTTTCATTGTATGATATTTAACATTCATATATTTATTTTATACAACTCAAAAACCAAGAGACACATAGCCCTCCAAATCAACGGACTTGGGTTTCATTTTTCTTTTATAATAAGTTTCTTCATCTTATTACTGTTTTTATAGTTGTGTTTTTCTGGGTCAACGATTTGTCATAGTGATGTTATATCTACATTAGGTTGATATATTTATAACCTGCACAATGTCCACTCCTATGCAGAGTATTAATTTCCCAAAATTCTCGGTATCTAACATTTTGTGTAACCATTTTTACTGACTATGATCTAATAACCGTTTCTTTTTCTTTTCTCAATCTAATAACTGTTTCATGTACCTCATTACCTATGATTGCAGTTACATTTCTCGGTATCTAACAGTTTGTGTAACCATTTGTGTAACCATTTTTACTGATTATATTTACTTTATGCAGTTACATTTAAATAGTTTTTTGAATTGGACACCACTATTATCAATGGGTCATGCTGAAGAATTAATAGAATAGATGCATAATTCGCCACCGACAGGAAATTTCACCGGACTCCACACCATTGTTAAGAAGCAAAAAAGTCAACAAACTATATTAATTGTTATATTACCTTACTACAATTAAATCAGATAACTGTCAGCCAAACACCTGTTTATTACTCCCTCTATTTTTTATTGTAAGGAGTTTTGCCTAAAATCACAACTATTTAGAAAAAGGTATTTATAACTCTAGCATTTAATTAAAGACCAAAAGGAACCAATAACAAATCATATTTCTAACTTTGTTGTCAACTTTTTATTTAAATATTATTTTAACATATTACTTTTTACATTGGATTTTGAAAACATTTTATATTGTGAAACAAAAAAAAAACTTCTAAAATTATTTATATATAAAAACAGAGAGAGTATTATAATCGGATATAAACAACTCTACGCTACTACGTAACGTGATTATGATGGTGATAGTGAGAGGGAATAAATAAAGAAACATAGCACCAACTCTCTCTCTCTCTCTCTCTTTCTCACATAGCTTTCATTCAAGAACGATGACTAGTTCTGATCAATCTCCGTCGCACAATGTCTTTGTCTACGGCAGTTTCCAAGAACCATCCGTCGTCAACTTGATTCTCGAATGTAATCCAGTCACCGTCTCTGCTCAACTCCACGGCTAGTAAGTCTTACTTCACATCTCCTACCTTCTTTTCTTTGCTTGGAGATTTGATTAAATCTTTATTTTTTATTTTTGGCAGTCATCTATATAGGCTCAAAGGGCGTTTGCATCCATGTATTTCTCCTTCTGAGAACGGACTTATCAATGGAAAGGTTTTGATTTTCATCTCTCTGTCTCTTCTGTTTCTTGTAAGAAAACTATCTCAAAAGCTGAAGAGAATGGGGTTGATGTTTTGTGTGCAGATACTAACTGGACTAACAGATGCTCAGCTAGAGAATTTAGATATGATTGAAGGAGATGACTATGTGAGGAAGACTGTTGAAGTTATATTGACTGTAAGTATGATCTTTGATGACAATCATGAGATTTCTTAGAGATTGAAGCTTTAATACTCCATTTTTCTAATGACAGGAAACATCCGAGAAGATGCAAGTAGAAACCTTTGTATGGGCTAACAAAGATGATCCTGATATGTATGGAGAATGGGATTTCGAGGTTCATTTTATTGTTTTTTTTATAACTTCTTGTGATTTAGTATTTTCTGAGTTTTTTTTTTTTTGGACATCATATTTTCTGAGTTTTTATGTGTTGCATAATGGTTTTGGCGCAAACATTTTCTGTGGATATTTTGACTTGGTAGGAATGGAAGAAACTTCACATGGAAAAGTTCATAAAGGCGTCAGAGAAGTTCATCGAATGGAAGAAGAATCCAGATGGGAGATCAAGGGAAGAGTTTGCCAAATTTGTAGAAGAAGATCTTACCGCGGCCTGAAGACTCTCTCTGTACTTTTGTTTTGTTTCCAAATCAATATTCACTATCTTTGATCTATCTGTAGCTGCAAAATAAACATAAAAAGATCTGTGAGTTTGGGAATATGTTGTAGTTGTACTGTTTGTTGACATTATTGAGTTGTGTGCAAGTGTGTCGTTATCATCTTAATTCAGCTTGTATCATTTTTACTATGCAGGGGTTTTAAAGAAGTTCAAATAATATTATTTAGTTGACAACAAAAACATTCAATCATTCGAAGCCCTTCTTAGAAAATTGAGGTGAACATGACAGATTCAACTCAACCTTTGATTATTTTAGTTTTAAAGATTTTTCGAAAAACATTGATAACCATAAAACCGAAATTTTCAGTGATATCGCAACTCCGAATCTTTTTTGTTGTCATGTTTATTTGAAAAGTCTTGCCATCTGTTCAAAGAAACAGAAGCAAACCACAGCATAATAAATTCAGCAACAAAGCAAAATAATGAAATAGAAGCATTCTTCTATGCCCAAGGAAGTCTACAATCTTTAATTTGATAATGCTGATTTTAAATGGTTTTGGGAGTAGGCCTGACATACAACATACTTTAGGTTATATAACTTGAGATACGGATATTGTCAATTCCATCATTTAGAAAATGATGCAAACAAATGTAACTAACAGTAGAAAAAACACCACACAAAGAAACCATTACAATACAATGATTTTGTTAATACAAGCATACACCAAAAAGAAAAAGTGGTTCATGTAGAGATCTTGTTCATTCGGTAGACTTAAGCAGACGTTTTCTGAGAAACTGCAAAGCTTCCAGGGTTGATAGTAATGCTCTTTGTGCAGTTATCTGTTTTGTATATTCCCACCAATCTATCTGCTAGCTCAAACATGTTGTTCCTCAGACTGCACCATGTTCACATATTAGACCTCAAAACATCTTTTACATATCAGGTTCCAGAGTGTGAAAAAAAAAACTGATTCATCTCATGTCAGTTGGAATAAAGTAGGACACTGGACTGACCTGATGATAATGAACTGAGCATCTTTAGTACGGTCCTTCACATAGTGTCCAACGATTGATACGTTCTTGAAATCTAGTGAGAGAAAGAAAAAAGGAGTTAAACTTTCTTTCACGAATTAACTGAGTTTGCAGATGGAGGAATGGAAGTGATACCGAGAGCGGCGTCGATTTCGTCCATGACGTATAGTGGTGTAGGCTTGTAGTGATGGAGTGCAAAGACTAGTGCGAGCGAGCTAAGTGTCTGCAAGTAAGAGATAGAGAAGTCAGTTGAAGACAGATTGGTGAGCTGAAGTGTAAACATATGAATTGCTGTTTTCTCAAAAGACCTTTTCACCACCGGACAAGTTTGCAATGTTCTTCCAGCTCTTCTTGGGAGGTCTCACACTGAAAACCACACCTTCTGAGAAAGGGTCCAGCGAGTCTACAAGCTCGAGCTCTGCATCACCTCCTAGGGTGATCATCTGCAGCATCATACTTGTAAAATTAATCAGAGGAATAGATAAGATGTATAAGATACGCGAAGAAAAGAAAAGATTTAAGCTCAAGTTGTAAGCTCTGCAAAGGAAGTCACAATTCATAGACAGACAACGTAACTCAAGGCCTTTTGAGTTTTCTAATCATTTCTGGATATCTTCGTTATACATCATTTGTTATTTGCCAAGCTTATAGAGTTGTAAACAATGTTCAAAAGGAAGCAAACCTGATACATTTCTTTCAGTTTTAACGATATTGTGTTAAATCCTGCCATAAACTCATCCAACCTGAAATCAATTCATAGTCATCCAAGTTAGCTTCATGAGACCAATAACAAAAAGGGAAAAAGATATAAATATGCAGAATAATTAGAAGTGTGGAATACCTTCTCTTTCTCAGTTCATCATGCTGCTTCCTTATGTCATCACGTTCTTGGGTTACAGAGTTAAGTTCATCTACCCGCCCATTGTAAAGTTCCACTTTGCTCCGATACCTTTATGTAATTAGAGCAAACCATCAATAAAGCTAGTGAAACATGCGTCGATTGGATTATACGGTTAGTATGAAAAAAAAACAAAATTCCTACTCCGCGATTGAGTCAAGATTTGGATTCAACTCTTTCAGCTGAGCCTCCAGTAAAGCAGCCATTTCAAGAGCCCTTTTTAGATCACAAGCTTCGTTCAAATTATTATCCATCAATGTTGCTTGAAGCTTATCCGGATCAACAAGATCTTTCTGAATTCTGCAATGGAGAAATGACAAATTTGAGATCCAACTGAGGTAGATATCATGGATGGGGGGGTTCAGCATACGTACTGTTCCATATGCTTTGTGAGTGCAATCTGCAAGTCGTTGAGTTTCTTCTTGTAGCCCTTCTCTTTCAATTCTAACTCATTGTATTTCTTTTTCATATCTTGAACTTTGAATTCTGCATCGACCTGTGTACGACTTACGTATTAAATGATGAAAAGCACCCAAGTGACTGACACAGCTGCAACCAGCAAGAAAGAAAAGGATTCGGTTGTTTGTTACCCTAGATGCCTTCAACTCATCCACAGACTTTTTCAGCTTCTCATAATTGGATTTTGCTTCAGTCAGCACGTCTTTATGTTCATCAATCAACTGCACAACAAAAAGAAAGGACTGCTCTATGACTCTTATCCAAATAGTATGTAGATAAGAAGAGATAAGGACAGTTAAAACCTTCTGTGTTTCTTTATACGTCTCTTGGATCGCAAATGCTTTCTGTTCTATAGATTTGAAAACCGTGAGCAATTTTTCCTTCTCACCCTCTAGCCTTTCTTTCTCTCGAGTACCGTCTTCAATTCCCTTTGTTAACTTCTTTATCATTTTCTGGTGTGTTTCTATTTGAACATTACATCGATTGATCTCTGTATTACTTTTGTCAATGTCCTAAACATGTGCAAGATAAGTTAGGAACACTCATCAGTGAGCTCATTAACAGCATGCAAAGAGCAGAAAACTTACACTCTGAATCTTCTCAACCTTTGCCTTTTGTCCTTTCAGTTTTTCCCCACCAGCGTTCTCTATGTTGGTTTGCAGCTCCAAAGCCTAAAACAAGAAACACCACTCAGTTCTAGATACAGGATAAAAATAATAATACAAAGGAACACATCCATAGATCATGCATTTGACTGATCTAAGTGCCCGGGGGAAACGCATTCAAGATTTTCTAACTAGTTAGCCATGAAAAAATAGGAACACGGAGGATTTGCCACATTTCAAAGCATAAAAAATAATAAATAATGCTACGCACTGTATCCTTCAGCTGTTTAGAGCCCTTCTCAAGTTTTTCAATCTCTTTTTCTTCTTTGGAGATGATTTTCTTGAGCTCTTTAAGCCTGTCTATCTCATCTGTCTTTGGCTGAGATGCAGCTTCCAGGGAAGCTAGTTGTTTCTCCAAGTAATTATGCTCTGAGTTGAGACTTTCGATCTATTAGATGGAAGAAAGAAACGTTTTATTGCAGTTAAGGCAATTTGTTCATATATTTCAAGGGAGGGCTACACTGATAAAATCACAGGAGACAGTACCTCCCTTTGGCTTTTCGCCAGCTCCATCTCGAGGCGAGAGACTTCGTTTTCTGCAGCTCGATATTGTCTCACGGCATTGCCAAACTTTTCACGGATATGGCTTAACATGTCAACAATTTTGAAGAGCTCTTTTTCTGCATCCGCAACAACTTCGCCAGATACACCAGTGGCTCGAATAGAGGTTCCCATTCTTCCTCCACGTGGTTTGCCTCCCCCTCCACTCATGGTACCAGATTTTTCAAAGAGAGCACCGTCAAGAGTCACAACTCTTTGAAATTCTCTGTTCCCACCATACGCAATACGGGTTGCCTGATAACCGAAACAAATGTATCTAATCAGCTGTTGGTCCATAGAAACTTTGTATTCTCAGAGGTTAGACATCTTCTTTTCATTAGATTAGCTAAGCATAGCTGAATCCATCCGTATAAGGCTAGTAAATGAATGTTGTTGCTGAGCCAGTCTTAATGAGCAAACATAATATACCTGATCAAGATCTTTTGCCACAACAGTGTTTCCCAAGGCTGCGTAGAATGCAAGTTTCATCCTCTCATCCTTAACTCTAATCAGATCAAAGAGGCGTGGAACATCCTCGGGTGTCTTCACTTTCTCCTTTAATCTTGGTAAATGATTGGTTTGTTTTTCCTGCACAAAACGAATATTTTACAAAGAATATTCATTATTTATTTGCAAGGGTAGTAACTAGGCGAAAGAATATGAAGCATGAAGCTTTGGATCTCGTCCCCTTAAGAACTTACTCAGAGAACTAAATATTGCATTTGATATGCCCACCACAACACACTTGTAACGTCCTCACTAAATATAATAATTTAATAAGGTCAACTAATATTACACATCTAAAGATCCCTCTTAACGATACTTCTGGTGTAAGTTAGCATTTTAAGTAAAATTCACCAGTTGGGTAAGATTGAAAGCATATACAGGAACTAGAATGCAATACCAATATCATAAACGTTGCAACGCCAAGATTTCCCTTCCGCAGCAGCTCGACACATGCCTGAGCGGCAGACGTTGTTTCTACAACAATGTAATCAAGCCCACCGCAAGCAGTTGAAACGGCAACATCGTATTTCGCTGCAAGGACAACCAATGTCAGTGATCAAATCATTCGTTGTATTACATTTAATATCATTCAGACATGGAACTGTGAATTTACATCTAAAAAGCATTTAACATGGAAGAAAATTCAACTAAAAATCCACATCTCATACTACAGGGAGAAAATAGCAATCTCAAATACCAAATGACAGCGGAATGTTATACTAGAAGATAGACCAATATACTTACAATCAATGGCACCTAAGTCCCCCATCCTTCCATATATTCCTTCAATTTGATTGTTCTCCTTGGCTCGTAAAACCGCCTTCAAAACATCACCTTGACTCTTCTCAGAATTCATAGCTGACTTTAGCTCAGCGACTTTTTCTCTGGCTGCCTGCTCTTGTGGAATAAGAGTTTCTTGTTCTCTATGTGATTCCTGTTGAAGTCAAGAAGCAAAATCTCAATTCAAAACCCAAGCTGCAAATAATACAATCCTAACGAAAGTACATACCTCTTCAACTTTCCGAGCTTCCATTGCTTCCAGTTTCTTCTTTTCTATATCTGCTTTAATAGAAGTAGTTGCTGCAGTTTTTTCTTCTTTCCTCCCTGATATATCAGAGAGCTGTTTCTGAGCATCTGTGAAGGCCTTCAGAGCAGCTTCGTGCTACAATAACAAAGTAGTAATGTTCAAAGGATGCAAAAATTAGTAGCCAACAACTTTTGAAATCTTCAGAAAGAGAGTAGATCCAGCAAGCATAGAAAGATCTAAATATGGTAAAAATATTCTTCAACGCTGATGGAGTTAACTAATTTCTTTTAGAAAAAAAAAACAGCAAATTCTTTTGAAGATGAGCCAACTTAAGTAGAAAAGAAAAAGTTCTTCACTCGAAGCAGATGTTATTACTTAATTGTACCTTATTGCTCAAGAGCTCACTCTCGGATGATGCAACATCCAGCTTTCCCTTGTGGACAATTAAATCTTTTTCCCAAGGTTCTAATTCAGCACGAACTTTTGTAAGCTCAGACCGGTAACCTTCAGTTTCAACTGTAACAAAATTGACAGAAATAATCAGCAGAACTAGCTAATCATTATAATGGGTACTAGTTTGTTTAGCAGGTTGCCAATTCCAAGTCCTTTTAACTGCAATGTTGTTAAAGAAGCTGCCAGAGTTAGGTAAAAAGGTCACACCTTTAGCTTTCTCTTTGATATCCTCCAGTGCCTTCTCCTCATTTACCAGGACCTCCTGCAGCTTTGGTATATTTTCCTGAAGTTCAGGTATAAGATTTCTCGAGTCCTCGCACTCCTTTGTCAAATCATTGATTTTGGATGAATCCTGCATAAAAATACAGTTAAGGTATGTGCCCACATAAACAAGTAAATCCTTTTATTACCCACCTTTTGAAGTTTGTCCTCTAATTTCTTGATTTTTTGCTTCATATGCTTCAAATCCTCCCTGTGCTTTACGTCCTGCCTTTCAAACTCTTTGAACTTCTCCTTACAATCTCGAAGCTCATTATCAAGACCCTAATCATTGCAGCGGAAGAGAAAAAAAAAATGATTTTAGAGACGTCAGTCATAAGCATGAGAGCAGCATAACTCATCCGGATTTCAGACAAACCTCTTGTTTCTTCTTATGTTTTTCATGCACGGACTCTAGTTCCTTCAATTCCTTATTACTCTCATCCATTTTCTCTCTGAAACAGCAATGATACGATATGTGTCACAAATGACTTCATCAACTTTTTTTGCTACTACAAAAAAATTTACTAGCACTTACCGATCATTCTTTAGACTGTTTTCCAAATTCTGCAAGCTCTCTTTCTGTTCGGCAATTTTAGCTAAAGTATCTTCATGTGCCATTTTTGTAGCCTTTTCTTGCCATTTAAGATAAGACAGCTCTTTCAGCATGTAAGTCTCTGCTTCATCCTTCACACCCTGTTCCAGAAGAAAAACACTTTAACAACCAGTACAGCAAATACCAGGTGACATATAAGAAGGGGAGACGTCTACGAACCTCTAAATTGTCCCTTTCTTTCTCTGCTAGTTTCACCATTTGTACAACTCCAGACCGCTTTTCATTGAGGGTTTCAAGCCTAGATTTCAGAGAGGCAATTGCAATAAAAATAACATCTAACAAGTCAGGAACCACTTACATCTAAATCTGCCTAGTGAATTGTGATTTACGAACGGATTCACCAATAGCAAATATTCATAGTCCACAAGAAGAAAGCAGGAAAAGTTTGCAATTGGGCAATTCTTGGGCACAGATCATTTGGTCATTTAAAAGAAATTGTAGAATGCATGGATCACTTACTCCTTATTTAATTCATCGATCTTCTCCACGTATTTATTCGTTCCAATAATATCCTCGAGATATTCAAGAAAACCTTCATCATGGGGACCTTGTGCTTTCGGCTTCATGAGTGATATCTGTTCTACCTCCCCCTGTCAACATCCAAGAAACTATATTAGCAGAGGACACATGTAAATGTAATACAGGCAGATTCTAAAAAGTGATAACCTGAAGAATCAGGAAACGGTTGTTGTCGAGATCTACTCCTTTCCCCTTCAATTTTTTGGTAACTTCAGTGAAATTGCTGGTTCTTTCATTGATATAGTACTTGGAAGAATTATCTCGGAATGCAACCCGGGTAATCATGAAATCACTTCCAGGAACAGTCTCGTAGGAGCCATCTTCCTGTGTTAGTTCAGAATATCAATGCGCGTCAATAGAAAACTTCTCCAAAGTCAATGAAAAATAGGTAGATAGAAAAACGTTGAAACTCCAGAACTTTTCCTGAAGAGCTAATATCAAACAGAAATACAAGATATCCACCAATGTTCTGAATTGACAAGAAAATCAAGACTTCGCCTTTTAACACACCGTGCAGCCTTTAAGTAAAAAGTTTTGACAGCCGGAATAGCTCATAACAAGGTCTCCAATGAAAGGAAAGGCAGTGAACAACATTATACCTTATCAATAATCTCTTCAAACTGTACAGAAACTCCAGCACTATCCAAGTTCTGGTGATTGGTTGAGTTGTGAATTAGTTCAGACACTTTGTTGAGCCGCATCTGATAGAAAAATAAACATAAGTTTACTCATGTACAAAAAAAAAAAGAGGAAATGATCAGCGAAAGCAAGCACTAGCCCACACAAAAAAAAAAAAAAAAAAAAAAAAAGAGTAACGCACCTGCTTAGCTCGTTTCCCAAATACAAACAGCATCGCATCTATCACATTGCTCTTTCCACTCCCATTAGGTCCAACCACCGCAGAAAAACTCTGAATTTTACGACAGCCCAAGATTAATGAGAGATTCAGTAACCCTAATTCATGTAATTCGCAACTGCAATCAAAAGTACCCAAAAGGCAGATGTACGTTCACGAGGAGACTGGACTCAAATTCAAGGAAACCCAACCCTGATCAGCTTCCAATTCGATCTACGCCTAACCCTAAATCCTATTTTTTTCACACTCGAATTTTGAAAATGAATAGAGAGGAAGAGAAAAAACCTTGTGGAAAGGACCGACGCGTTGTTCGCCAGCGTACGATTTGAAGTTCCGCATCACAAGCTCTTTGATGTAAAGCCTCGGAGTTCCAGCTTTCCTCTGCTCTGGCTCAGACTCGCCGCGAAACTCACCCATTGGCTCCTCCTCTTCCATCTCCACCACTCGCTACCGGGTCTCGCTTCTTCTAGTCTCAGTGACTTCGCTCGAATCGTTGGAGAGAGAGAGAGAGAGAGAGAGAGAGAGAGAGAGACGAAGAAATTGAAAGAGCGAAATCAAATTAAATAATTTGATTGTTTTTTTTTGTTGTTGTTGTTTTCAAGGCTTTATCAGGGATTTGGAGAAGGGTTATACAAATTTTGGGCGGGAAAACTAAATAATTCGAATAAACAATAAAAAGGAAAAGTTAATGGGCCCATATTGGGCCACATAGGCTCTCTTAATTTATTTGAACTACCAACTTAAACACACTACGAGGAGCGGTGCACCGTCGCGTTTATGGAAATTACATACACGTCCTTGCGGGAAAGCTACTTTTAATATATTCAGTGGGATTTTTGGAAAATATATATGGACGAATAGTTGAGAGAAAGGTTTGTGTATAAAATCCGAATTAACTATAAATATTAAACGCAAAGAAAAAGGAACAATATGGCCCTAATTTCTAACATAAGATGGTACAGAAAATGAATAAGCAATTGAACTAACTCATAATTGTTCAGTTGATCAGATTAAAATGAGGATTTGAGTCCTTTCGAAATGATTAGTAGGATAATCTTTAATGGAATTAAGACCCAATGTTCTATATCATCTTAGATTTACTTTGGATTCCGATTTGGGATCATCCAACATAGGAAATGTAAACTGAATCATATAACTTTGGACTAGTAGGATTTTAATATGGCGCATTGGTTTGGGCAAGATCTAGTCTAGATATATATATTCACGTAAAGTGAGATATCTAATCCTTGTAGACTCATCATTGACAATCTGACTTGCCGATTTTCAAGATCCAGTCATTGAAATATCCGGACCCATTGAGATTTATAGTGTCCTAAGTCTAAGAACAATGTCTAAGATCAATGACATATTGAATTAATCTTGTGCGCTATTATTAATCACACTCAGGCCTCAGCGCAGTTCGCATTTGCATTTGCATTTGAATCATGGGGGAGTAAATATTAGGACATCGTTATTGTGGATCAAGTTGTCTATGGGAAGAGTTTAGATTACACCTAAGACCATCTCCAACTCATCTCTATTTTAATCTCTATATTTTCCTCTAAAATAGAGAAACTCTATTATAGAGGTGGATTCATTCCAATGTATGCTTCTATAATAGAGTTTCTCTATTTATAGAGGAAAATATAAAGATATGCTATTTTCATCTCTAAATATAGAGGTAAAAAGTAGAATTCTTCTATATTTTCCTCTAAAATAGAGAAACTCTATTATAGAGGCATACATTGGAGCAAATCCACCTCTATAATAGAATTTCTCTATTTTAGAGGAAAAAAATAAAGGTGTACATTGGAGATGCTCTAATAGAGGACACGATGTGCCCTACAAAACAGACCATTATTAGAAGTGGTTTTAAAGCCCCAAACAACTCATGCATGTGTTCTTACCAACAACTCATCAGATCCCACCCCTTGACTTTATCATATTTCATGTTTTACCCATTTGCCAACTTAAAATTATTAACCAGACCCCTAAATTAATTATATGCTCATGACACAAGAATACTGGCTCTTGACATTTGTACATTTATTTTCCTTACCAATTTGAAAAGCTATTTTCGGATAAATCTCAATTCGAATGAATGAATGAACACGTTTTAAGTATATCGATACTTGGTGTGTTTATTTAATTATACTGAAATGTTATGTGATGTGACTAGAGATTCATTGAAGAGCAATTTTCAAAGAGAAGCAAAAAACTGAGGATTTGTACGGTTTCTTTCCAAACATTGCAGATCTGGGTTACAGAAATCATATTTTGACTCTCTTTCTTTTATATACAGGCGTGAAAAAAAAACATTTTTCAAATAAACTTGAGAAAAGAATAGTATGTAAGTAATTCCTCCAGTTAATAAGATATAATCAGTAACAGCCGACAGTAGATATGAAATTGTAATCAGTAAACAGACTGACAGTAGATATGAAATTTGTGGTGAACAATTATTGGACCCACTAAAGATTTTGTAATCCAGTTCTTGGGCGATAGGTTTTTTCTTACAAAGTTGCCACATATGATCCCATTAAAAATTTGTGCTAATCTCTCAGATTTTTCACAATTTACCTTCCCCCCCCCCTCCCCCGGTCCAACTTGAATGATCAATATTAAATGAGATGTTTAATTAGCCATATCAGGAAAAATAGAACATAAAATGTATGAACGGATCTTAGCACTATGAACTAACAATCGACTTAAATGGAATGTATGTTTGTGTTTGGTTTATAATATTATTTTAAGAGTTTCAATGAATGATTTTATTCGATTTAAAGAAGAAAGGGATTATGCAGAACAACATTAGTTAGCGTAAGAATACAACCAACACGTCTACAATAGAGCTAGTTAGGGTTTTCCTTTTCCTAATAGACCATTGATTATAAGTTCTTGCGTTTTTAGGACCACATGGTTAAAAAGCTAGCAAAACTTTATCTTTATTATGGACCAACCATGCAATATTCATGATTCTGTGCCCAAGAAAATAAAAGAGGATACTAGTTTTCATGCTCCGTCTTTATCATCTATCCAACATAAAAATTTAAACTAAACATTTTTCTGATAAATTAAAATACATCAGTTGGTCAACTTGTTAGCTGTAATTGCATTAATTGGTTGCTTATCGGCCAGGTTTTATTTATATTTTTCTGCGAAAGAAAGATTATGGAATTTGTTATATTTCCTTAAAAGATATTAACTTTTGGAGTCTTTGCTAAAAATGTTGAATAACTAGAAGAAATTTCGAGGCTGACTATTCGAAGGATGATTCTCCCAAGAGCATTTAACTTAACGTGGCGAGCTTCTAAATTTCTAAACTATGCTAGTGAGGCAATAAGATGACATCTGGAGTTTTCAACTACGTGTCAGCCTTAATTCTTTGCGTGTTAACTATCATTACGTAGTTTGTTGAAAAGCTTTTAAAAATAAGAAAGCCATATTTAACCATATTTATTGTCATTAATAATCATCATTTTAATCCCAAAAATAACTCTGGTCGTGTCTGGTGGATTAGTGACAAGAAGCGCACAGAAGGTTAAAGCCTACCAAGTACCAACACGGTTTCTCGAGCTGATTGTAAATATTCTGATCCATTGAGGGTAGATTAGTCAAGAAATAAAAACCCTCGTGGAAATCAAAGTACGGTTTCGGAAAGTTGCTTCGTTAAGACCGGAACAAGTGTCGTTTAGCTGTAATAATAGGACGTGAATATTGTGTCGTAAATGTGATTGATGTTAAAACACGAATGCCCTAATCAGCTCGTTAATCATTAGATAACTAAATCAATACAAGTTGAATCAGGATGTCTTATACAGCCATACGGGAGTCTAAAAATCGATACAAGTTGAATCAGGATGTCTTATACAGCCATACGGGAGTCTAGATATCGAGTTATCTACATACCATTATCGAACTCTTATGAATCAATCAGTCGTAGAACCCCCGGCATCATATCATATCAATCGATAGTAAGATGAAAACCCATAAACCTATACATATAAAATATTATAATGTTAGCTGGTTAATTAACATACATACATGGAAACACACACACACTATAACTCACGAAATGCAGTCTTCGTTTTCTTTTGACGTCAGAAGATATTCCAAATATGTATAAGAGCGAGTCCAATGGGGTTCGTAAACCAAAAATCTTTAGAAATAAATTAGTATAATAATGTGGGTTCAACTGGATTTAAGGATTTGAAGTAAATTAATCTTTAACTAAAGATCAGATTTGTTACTGTGCACAGTGATAGTGGAATCCTGCGATTGGCTCATCTTTCTTTTTTCCAAACTAAAAGAAAAAAAAAGTGCTTAGCTCGGTAATCGAGAAAAAAATCTCTGACATTGGACATGTTTTAAGAGCACCATTAATGGGGTTGTTTAAAAGGTAGCTTATGATTAAAAAAAGAAGAAAAAGAGGGAGAAAGAGAAGAAAAGGGAAACAGCGACGCCTGAATAAGCACCAACAAGCGGCGTTGTTTGTGTTTTTCGCGGGCCCCACTAACACGTGGCGGCCAGCGATTGGTCCATTTTTTTTTTACTTTTTTTTGAAAAAAAAATAATAATAATAATAAAAAAATTTAAACAATCTCACTTAAGCCACCTTTACGATAATGGTGCTCTAAGTAATCTTTTATGTTTTTCCTTATATCTATCTTATTAAAACAGGAACATTCTTTTGGACCTAACATTTATTTTGTAAGTTTTTAAATTAAATACATCTTTATACTTTATAGTTGAACATACATTAAGTCACTAATGTTCCTTTCTTTATACTACTATCCATGTTTCCAAACAATATACTTATTTCTTTATACTACTATCAATGTTTCCAAACAATATATTTTTTATACTACTATTAATGTTTCCAAATAATACAATAATTAATCTTAGTTATTTTATATCTATCATTTTCTCTTTAAAATTTTGTAGAAACGTCATAATTTCATAAATTGCAAAATAGTGAACTTAAAATTTCGATTATAAAATTAAAAATTATGAAACTATTACAATTTAAATCCAATTAGATTACATATCGGTCATCCATCAGTTCAATCGGTTAGTCTCGGGTTTTAGTGATTTTTTAATATGAATATTTTAAAAACATAAATTGAATTGTCAGATCTCCGGATTAACCGGTATAATCACAATCGGGTTGAATTTAAAAATACTGATATAAATGCAAAAATATTTTAAATACACACTCTTTAAAAATAACCAAAATATTTGTTAAATTATTAGTGAAATTTTTCATCGTAAAATATCCCGCGCTTCAAAAGCGTGGGTCAAAATCTAGTTTGGATTAAATGACAAACAAAAGCAGTATAGGTCAATTACCAAAGTTTTTCTTTTTCCTTATTTAACCTTTTAATCTCTGCTATTATTTTATGCAAATATTAGAAAATAAATTTTAAAAGTCCATCCAAAGGATGCAATTTCATATTTTAAATTTAAAAAGTCCATTCAAAGGGTGTAAATGCATATTTTACCATTTAATAAAAAAAAATTGGTCATTTTCCTTTTAAAGCTATTTTGTGAAAAAAAAAGCTATCCAAAGGAATTTCTAAAATATGTATTCCTATTTATTTTTTGTATATTACGAATTTCAATGCCTAGGCTACAATAGTTAATACGCAGTCCCTTAAGACCCCAACAATGACATATATCTCATTCTCCTGCAAGGCTGCAAAATGTTAGATAATAAACGTATTTTATGCAACCGTATACACACACAGATAGATGTTTAGTTATTATTATTTTGACAAAAGAGATAGAGAAGATACTATCGGAGATGGTGTATGGTTTAGTGTCACATGCACCATTTTATCAATTTGATGCTCGGTGAGCGAGCTATCACGAGGCAGAATTGGAAGAGAGATCCAATATTCTGCGTTTGATTACCAATAGGTTGGGTTTCTTAATCCAGTGATGCAGCCAGTCGTTAGAAACAATTTACGATTTCATAATCCAACCCCATATATAATATATGTAAATCCATAAACTGTTGGTCATAAACTTGTTCCAATATCAACATAAGCCTTTAAATAAAACAAAAAAACGCTAAAACAACTAAAAATCTCCGTAAATTATCATTTTTGTATGATTAAAACTTTCCAACGAGGTTGGTAATATTTGACAATCAAATATCCATATGAAATGGTTAAAAACAGATTTTTGCAGAAGGAAAAAATATTAAGAAAAAAAAAAGACAATTTAAACAAGAAGTGTCAAAATGCATGAGAAAATTTAATAACTGGACTGTCTTTAGGTTTAAGACATTTATTACTCATATATTTCCCCACTCTCTATTATGGGTCCCAGTTACGTTCATCATTAACCATACTCAACTAACCATAGTTAAATCATCAATCTTGAACCCCCTCTGTCCTTTGAATTTTTATTTTAAATACATACTTATTTATTGTTCATATTTATTAATTTTCATTTCTCCTATTAATTATTTTATTCCGTCTTACCAGATTCACCATCATCTTATAACATCTTCGGCTTCCTCCAAAAGTTATTTTTCTTAAACATATTAAAATAAAAAGCCATCAAATGATCTCCACAAGCTGATTAGCTCTCTCTTTATCCATCTCTTCTTCGTTTCCGAATATCAAAATTTTGTTTTGAGGCTTTAACCTAAACCCTAATTTCTGTTCAAGATTATCTCGAAAAGAAGAAAAGACATAGATGCTTGAAGTAGGAGCAATGGATATGACTCCTAAATCTCCTGAACCCGAATCCGAAACACCAACCCGGATCCAACCAGCTAAACCAATCTCCTTCAGCAACGGCATCATCAAACGCCACCACCACATCCACCACCACCACAACCACACAATCACCACCGTCAACTACAAAGAATGCCTCAAGAACCACGCTGCTGCGATTGGAGGTCACGCGCTCGACGGCTGCGGCGAGTTCATGCCATCTCCTTCCTCCACGCCTACCGATCCAACCTCCCTCAAGTGCGCCGCCTGCGGTTGCCACCGAAACTTCCACCGCCGTGACCCCGACGACTCCTCCCTCACTTCCCCCGTGCCTCCACCGTCTCTCCCTCCGTCTTCCGCCACCGCCGCAATAGAGTACCAGCCTCACCACCGTCACCACCCACCCCCGCCTGCTCCTCCTCTCCCTCGCAGCCCTACTTCCTCCTCTCCGCCGCCTATCTCCTCCTCTTACATGCTCCTCGCTCTCTCCGGTAACAATAAGCCCGGCGGAAACAGCTTACCGTTCTCAGATCTCAACTTCGCCGCCGCCAACAACCTCTCCGCTCACCACCACCAACAGCACCATACTCCCGGCTCCAGGAAGCGGTTCAGGACGAAGTTCAGCCAACATCAGAAAGACAAGATGCACGAGTTCGCCGACCGGATCGGGTGGAAGATCCAGAAGCGCGACGAGGACGAGGTGCGCGAGTTCTGCCGCGACGTCGGAGTTGATAAAGGCGTGCTCAAGGTCTGGATGCACAATAACAAAAACACCTTCAGCACCACCCGCCGCGAACTGCCGTTCTCCGGCGACACCACCGTCCAGAAGATCGACAACGGCGTCGCTGTTTCTGGCGGCGACAATATTGTTATTAATAATAATAGTAACAACAACGCCGACGATGTTGGCGTTCACGGTGGAAACGGTTTAGAACACGAGATACACCGCGGCGGTGGTGATGGGAGGTTTGAGAGTGATAGCGGCGGAGCTGCGGCTAACGGCTCGTCGTCTACGTCGTGAAGATGTGAGAGAGAAACTGTTGTTGTTTTGCAGGGAAAAGAGTAATAAAGAAGCTTAAGCTTTTGTTTAGCTTAGATCATAGAGTAAGCACTGCTATTATCATCGTTAATACGTTTATTAATATTAATTAAACTCCTTTTTAAGCTCTTTTTTTTTCTTCTTTTTGTTTTTCTTAATATTAGTTTGTTTTCCGACATTACCATGAGCTTGTCTGAAGGAGGGAATAATATAACACGTTCATGAGTTCATTTGATCTTCCCATGCAAGTTAAAGTTTATATTAACTAATCACCCGTTTCAGTAACTATACCATAAATCGATTCTTGGCAAAACACGAACCCTAATTAATAATTGAAATGCGAAATAAATTTTATTTAATAAGTATTATTGCTTGGCTTCTTATCTTGAAAGTACTTTGTCGCTTAATTTAATATGCGATCGAACTAAGATCTAGGTGTCCTTTTCGTAAATCTGTCTTTATTCTTTGAGAAAAGAGACAGTTTTTAATTAATTTTATTAAATATTAATTATTATGTATTATTTTAGTTTCCAATGATTAGGCATCTTTTGTTTATTGAAATCCAAGATTCATTGGATAATCTAAGCTTAATTTCCTCATTAATCCATTGTTCTCTCATCGCTTATATTCCCCACTATCCGTTTTTGGTATATACGCTCAAGTTTTCGTTATTCTTAAAGTACAAGATAAACAAATCATGTAATAAAATATATAACTGGGATCTAACTATTGTTATCAAAGTTCTATATATGGGTTTAGGGCGTGGAGGTAATCATTAACTTTACGAATAATTTAAATAACTTTACATTTGGGAAACGTAGAGATGCAGTCGTGATTATGCGATGGACTTAAGACAAATTAGATACTAGTCGTGATTAGCACATGTCGGCTTACCAAACAAAACAAGCATAACCATGTAATTAGAATATAATAGTGGGTTATCTCCGAAGGGTGTTTGTTGATATTAATAGTGAATCAATAAAAAATACTTTGCCATTATTTTACTCAATTCGTGAAGTCACGAATCTCTTTTTCGTGGTGGGGACATGACTTTTAACACAGGCTGAGGTTATGGCCCTAACTGCCATGTACCATGTGCACAGTACACCACTTCTAATTTGAATTTTTCTGACGTAACTAATACTAATAAAATGGTACCTTTTCATATTTGATTTTATCATACAAGTTTTTTTGGAAAATTTCGCTGTCTGGTATATATATATATGGTATACATGATAATAATAACCTAGGTCGACCTAATTTCTAGAATTAAATCTTAGTGGGATATAGACTTTGATTGGAAAGGGCCAACCATGCTGCTATGCAATAAGGTAAATAGTTTACACGTTTTACCAATTTGATGAAACGCGATTTACATTCAACAATTATTATCTTATAACATCACAATGGGAGAGCTTCTTATAAATGTAATAGTAATACTCTTTATATAAATTTTTATTAATCTTTAAAATGTACAAATAATAAAAGCGAATATATAATGGTATGATTAACTCTGATCTCTTAACCGAAACTAAAAATCTCAGTTAAGAGGTTGAAGTTAATCATGGTCAAAAACACGAATTAAATCTCTCGTATAAGAATCAACGATTCCTTTATCAACGATTCCTCTCTCTGGGTAAAAAAAACAATGTCTTGTCCATTTATTATAAACATTCAACAATTCTCTCATCTATATAAGTTTTTTTTATCTCACGAGAATTCTAAATTATTGATCTTTTTCTTAATGAATCCATCCACTACATTTTTCGTTTTATCAAAATTTATAATGTTTTTTAGCAACAAAAAATTTATAATGTTATCAGTCATAAGTGCTAGGTGTGACGATGTTTTAACAGTTTTGGCATGGTGGTAGATTTGAAATTAATGTGTAGCTGTGATCAACTTCATTTAGCATCATCATCCATTCTCATAAGTTATTTTTTACAAATAATAATGCTACACATATTCTTTTGATGTTCTTCTCCTCACATTTTGAACATGCGACGTAAATCTTCTCTAACCAAAATTAAATTTCACTTAAGTCTTGAAAACGGGAGTTTTAAGGTTTAGATGCAGAAAAAGAAGCACGAAGTGGGATAGCATAAACTGGCAAAATGCTTATTCGGAGAAAGTTGAGATTTCTGGAATCAAAGACCAAATCGTTTGTATCTTTTCCCATTCCTTTATATTATAAATAAATTATTAGTGTATGAAAAAAATACAACGGAACCTATGAACATTATCTAGATAACATCCTCTAAGTTGAAAATCATCAAGTAAGGACCACATAATTACGCAAAAATAAAACAACCTATTAAATAGAAAAGTCATTTGAAGTGTACTTAGCCTTTTCGTTTATCAGAAAATTGCACTTAACCTTTTCTAGGAGTTATAAAAACAACGAGACTTATTTATCAGTCCATTTGAGACGATATATATATATATATATATATATGTTGACATTAACAGAAATAATACTCTCTCCGTTCCAAAATAGATGATGTTTTAGAGAATTTTGGATGTTTCAAAATAGATGATGTTTTGATATTTTATATTAGTTTTAGTTTTATTGAAAACTGTGTAACCAATAATATTTTATACTTATTTTTAAGGATTGGTTGAATTAATTTTGATTTATATTTTTAATGTTACTTTTTAAGAAATAGTGTATGTCTTAATTCTTGTGCACACATCCAAAACATCAACTATTTTGAAACAGAGGGAGTATTATTTATAAGAGTATTAAATGAGGATATATTTAATTATTTTGTTTTTTCTTTTTGGAAATTCTTTGGGAATAAAGATTATTTCACTTTTATGTGGTCCTTTTTCTCAAACCATTTATACCTTATTTTTGTGCTGTCAAGATTTGTCTCCAATGCGCTTCATTTCTTTTAAACTTTAATCCACCACACGATAATTAAACACATTTTATGTTAGTTGAAAATAAATATACATAACTTATCTTTATAATCGGGAGAATTAGGGGTGGGCGTTCGGGTATCCGTTCGGGTTCGGATCGGGTATTTCGGATTTTCGGGTATTTCGGTATAGGAGTATAATACCCGTTCGGGTATTTCTTTACTTCGGGTCGGGTTCGGGTATTTTTAGTTCGGGTTCGGGTATTTCGGGTCGGGTTTTCGGATATTTATATTTTGGAAAAAAATATTAAAATTTTCATTTCTCAAGTTTTTTTGTATTTAAAAAATATAAATTTCACTTAACTGATTTTTTTATTTTCTGACAATCGAATGATTAATAAATTTGAAGATAACATTTTACAAATAAAAGATAATAAATTGATTATTATTTTTAAATTTTGGATGTAACTTTTGTTAATGCATGAAATAAAAATCTTGACATGCATTTTAAGTGAGTAAAAATTTCACCTTTTTCTAATTATATGTAAATTATCTAATTTTGAACTATGTGCATAATAAAAATAAACATTTTAAATAAAATTAAAGAAGTAAACTGAGAATATAGACCTAAGTATACATATGTTCGGTTATCTTCGGATATCCATTCGGGTTCGGGTTTACCCGTTCGGGTTCGGATATCCAATCTCTCCTAATTCAATACCCGTTCGGGTATTTTGCTATTTCGGTTCGGTTTCGGTTCGGTTTTTTTCGGTCGGGTTCGGGTACGGGTTCGGGTATCGGGTAAAATGCCCACCCCTAGGGAGAATTGCCATCAGTGTATTATGTATATATGATACAATTGAGAAAGGCATATTAGAAGTAAAAGCATCGAAAACAATCATAGCGGCTGAAACACTTTTAATTGTTTTTATTTGTTTATAGATTGTGAAGACATAGCGGCTGAAACACTTTTAATTGTTTTTATTTGTTTATAGATTGTGAAGACTCCATAAGCATCTGTTTCATCTTTCACATTTCCATATCTATAAGATTAGATTTTCTTTGTTATTTGCTTGTCATATTAAACGATTATAGTGGCTAAAAGGTAATTCAACATTCATATTATATTTTGGATATAAAGATTATAAATAAGCTAGAACTGAGGGGGAAAACCTGATTTCTGATATGAACTCGTTTTAAAAAATCTTTCGCCGCTCAGTTATATATTTAATGTTTATACTACTTTGAAATAACATTTAATTATCTGTCTTCTCTTACATGCTTCTATCAAAAGGTATTTATTTGTTTATAAATAAATACCTGTGCGACCGCACGGGTATTTATTTTATGTTTTTAGTTTTCAGTTTGTATTAAATGATATATTTGTAATATTTGATCATAAATTTAGATTAAAAACTAATTTTTTGCAGTTATAAAATAAAATAAAATTATAATTATAATAAAATATTCTTATATAAATTCAATTATCATAATTAAAATAGTATAGGTGTGGATCATAATGCTTTCGAATTCCAAATATTTGGAATTTTTATTAATATAAATTTGTTAAGAAAATAATCTCACTCGGTATTTAATTTTAAATTTTAATTTTTGTGTGTACTAAATGTTATATTTGTAAATGTAATCATATTAAATTAAGTAATTTAATAATTTTGCATTTAACGTAAAATGTATCACTGATACTGGAGATCATTTAAACAAATCTAACATCTATGATTAGATGTATGTGTATATATATATAAATTTGAATAATCTATGCCAAAAACTTAAAATTAACATAAAAAATTGGTTTGGTTCGAATATTAAAAGATAGTGATGGCACAATAATTTTCCTACCATATGCGATTTTTATTATCATTAAATGTGGTAAATTTAGAATTAGGAAATGTATTTATTAAACTGAAAAGACAGCAATTAATAAAACTATAAATAATTTCGAAATTGATTTAATAGTGAAGAAAAATTAAATTTTATATTTGGACAACACATTAACTCAACTGAAAAAGCCAACATTAAAATAGGTAACTTAATTTATATTAAGACATCACATTAACTCAACTGAAAAAGACAAACTTTAAAATAGGCAATTTAATTTATATTAGGACATCACACTAACTCAACTGAAAAAGACAAGCATTAAAATAGGTAAGTTATTTAATTTTCAGTGGCATAGTAGTGTAAATAACTTTGAAAACTTAGAGGTAATTTATATGGATACTTCTCTTTTAATAATATAGATTTAGTTACCATTCAGGTCTAACAGGACAATTAAAAAAAGAAACAAACAGAACAAAATAAATTCTGGATTTTAGACAATTTTATGTTTGTTTTCTTTTGGATTAGAAGACGGTATTGTGTTTTTCATGGATTCTTTTCGACTGCATCGAACGATTATCAGAAAAGCTTTCTCTTATCCTTTGGATTAAAATCAATACTATTAAAACAAGAAGATTAGCTGTTGATATAAGTGTGATTTAATTATTTTAAAATAATTATTAAGACCTCTTATAAATTATTTAAGAAAAATATTATATAAATAAAAACATAAATATAATCAAAAACATATTTTTTTAAAAAAATGTAAAACAAAAATATATCCGTCTTTATAAAAGCGGGTCATAATCTAATTATAGAGATAAAACACAAAATGACAAAGTAGATGCAGTGATTTCAACGAATATATATGTTTGCTTCGGATCACAGGCTATCAAATTTAGTTAGCCCATAGATGTTTATGAATGGGTTTAATCACTATTTGAATTTTTATTTAAAAATTTAAGTCGAGTTACTGTTTCATATTTAAATTACTGGATTTTTGATCCGTATGTTTTAAAAGCGTTGAGATTATTTTTCATTTACATATTCATTAAATTGTTCACTAATATATTTAGATATATAGACGTTTGGTTTTTATTTTGTTGCAATTTGTTTTTCTTTTATTTCAGTTTGATTCCGATTTGGTTTTGGTTTTAGTTTTAGAACCTTTCAATTATATATGATTTTGGATTTGATTTTAGTTTGATCAATTTGAATTTGCTTTTTTGTTTGGTTTGGATAACAATGTTAGAAACCTGTTAATATTTCAAGTTCAATTCGAATCTGATCCAATTTTTCTTTGGATAACTTTGAATAATTGGAGTAAAAATGAATATCTATATTTTTAACAAATAAATATTTGATTATGCTAATTTTCATTTACATATATATTTTTATATTAAATTTACATAGCTAATAGTATTTTTATGGTTTTGTGATCATATTGTTATATAAACTTATTAGAATAGAGTACTTTAAATTTGATAATTTAGGATAGGTAATTTATTATATTAAAATTAAAAATTTCAGATATTAGTATTTTTAACAGAATAATTTATAAATTCGGTACCTAATTTTTAAAATATCAACTCTAATAAATATTTTCTATATTGATTAATATTTTCAATATTTGTATAAAGTCTTGTTACCAAATTAAATTATTTATTTATGCTTTCAAACCGTAAACATGATTCGAATACATTGAATTTTATAATTTAAAATGGTTGTTATCAAATAATTCATTTAAAGTGAGTTATGCGTTGGAGTTTTATTATGTTGATATACCGGATTAACAATTTTTTTGGTTTTAGTATTTCTGTTAGATATTAATTTAGCTGAGATACTGGATTTGCTATTTTGAATAATTTTGTTGTATAACTATGAATATATTCAGCATATTTTAGAAATATAGACTTTACTTTGCTCTATATAGAACATCAATTATTTTAAAAAGATTTTTTTTCTCTAGACATCACTCAAAATAATACGGATGAATTATATTTTTGGGTGGATTACATCGTTATATGCTTTATAAATGGGATATTAATGTTTTTTTGTCACATATGGGATATTAATGTCTACAAATGAGATACATGTTTGATTATTTTTTGAATGGTGATATATCTTTAATAAAATGTTTAAAAATAATTAAAAGACAGTGACAGACCTATAAATATTTTGAAAAAAAAAAAAAAAATTTGAAAACCCCTAAAGAAGTGTAAAAAAAATGTTTTAATTGTATTTGTAACATACCATATAATTTCTTTTTTCAAATAAGACTTTAATAAACTTATACACCAATTAATATTATTAAAACATGATCATAACTATTTTTTGCCCCTGCTATACCCTAGAATATTATTTGTTATGCTACTAGATCTATATCTACTTTAATATTGATACTAACCACGTCCTCTATACAAAAGCCGTTACCACGTTCTCTGTATATACAAAGGTCAAATGGTTTTTTTTGTCCGAATATGATTAGAAACTGGGCCTTGGGCCTCGATTTTTCTTTTATATCTAATAATTTGTTACATTTGGTTTGATTATTATGGGTCTAATAAATTGCTATTGTTTTTTAAAATACATTTTAATTAAGATTGATTGATTGGCTAATCTACCTTTAATTATATATGACTAATCTACATTTTTGAAATAATGAAAACTGGGACTATAATTTGATATTTTGTTTTCTTAAAATAAAAAAATGTTTTGTGATATAACGTTAGCAATAATAATAGTTTTTATTAGTTAATATTAAGAAAATATATATATTATGAAATTTAGGAATAAAAATTATAATAATGTGTGAAATGGCTATAGCATAAATATATAGTTATGCAAATTTACCAAAAATATAAAAATTTAATTATACAAAACTCTCGATGATCTTTGGTACGGTTCACCTAAACTGTATTGAGTTTTGAAGAAACTAAAAGTAAACTGATTATTTAGAGTTTTAACTAT
Organism: Raphanus sativus; assembly: GCF_000801105.2. Classification (NCBI taxonomy): domain Eukaryota; kingdom Viridiplantae; phylum Streptophyta; class Magnoliopsida; order Brassicales; family Brassicaceae; genus Raphanus; species Raphanus sativus. The sequence goes on from NC_079514.1 coordinate 12,499,015, forward strand.
ATGATTTGACATAGTTGTGAAATTGAAGACATACACATAAGAGATGTTGTTTTGTTTAGCGATGTAAGAGTAGCTTGGTAACACCCGGTTTAATCGTATTACATCAGTTCCCTCTTCTATCTAATTATTTATGGTCCAGGTACGAGTCATGGGGACCAACTAATTCATAGTTCAAAATCTGGAGAGAAAGTATGAGTACAATATATTGAACCAAAGATATGAAATGGAGTTGAGAATAGTTCTAAGATATCCAGAATATCAGAACTGGAATATGATTAGTAAGTGATAGCACTGTGTTTTGTCATAGTCTAGTTCATTGTCTACGATGGAATGGTATGTGATTAATCGGTGGCAAGTGAATGGTTGAGTGTGAAAACTTAGGAATATAACTAGGTTCACGAGAATGTGATTATGTGCTGATTGAACCTAATCGTAAAACTTTTTTAATCAATCTATCACATGTATTGTAAATTCTTACAAAATAGAATGTTTATATGTATATATATTAAACATATGATAATGTAGAGATATAAATTCATCATTGGCCTGACCAAGTTCGGTACAATGTTGCTAACAAACATATGCAGCAGGAGTTTTTTCTCCATACCCAAATACCTAACAATGTATGTTCACGATGATACATCTCACATGTCATTTCAAAGATATCTAACTTTTTCGAATGATAACACCTAATTCCTCAGGTCATTACTGTAGTCTACCGCAGTAACAACAGCTCAAAACCCTATTAATTGACGATTGTAACAGTGTCTTTCCTTTTTTCTGTTGTTTTGGCATTCTTTTATTTTATTTAACTATTTCTGTACTTTTTGTGAGTATTCAGTTAGATTAGTTTCTACCTTTTTAAACCTGTTTCTGATTTTATGGAAAACTAATCATCAGAAATCACAAGCCATTCTCATGAATGATAATTAGTTTCAACGGTTCTTTAATAAATCAATTTAAAACTATTCTTTTTCATCATAGCAAGTTAGCAACCAACAAATATTAGATCTGTGGGCCTCTGGCTTTCCTTTTAATTCGAAGTTATTTTTTATATTTTCTAGTCATGTTATATAACTTCAAAAATCTATCTTTTTTAAAAAAATATTAAAATAAGTAAAAGAGTATTTTAATACTGGAAACATGCATGGATGTTTCTAATTAGAAACATGTACTTTGAAAAATAACCTTAATATATGTAATAGTGGTTTAAAAGTTAACCACCACAATTTCCATATTTTTTCAAAAAACAAAAGGAGAGTCGTCTCAGAACCAAATTTTTAGTAAAAAAAAAAAAAACTACAGTTAACCCTTTTCCCTTCTCTCCCGAAGATTTAGATAAAATATATATCATTTGTTCAAAAAAAAAAGATAAAAATATATCCAACAATTAAGAAACTGAGAGAACCAATAATTCTATTTCTATTTTTATCTAACTTATTACAAGAGAGGAACCTTCCATATATGCTAAGGAACAATCAATCTCATTCATTCATCAAGAAATACCCATATATAATATGTTTTAAGAATACAAGATTAAATTTGTTACAAATTTATTTCACAATACAGTTAATAGTTGTCTTAAGGTGACATTGATTTGAAACGATTTATGCTTTGAACACATAACCAAAACTAGATTTTGACCCGCACGCCCGTGCGGGTGTATATTTTTATAAAAATGTTGTTTTTATGTCAATATTAGAGTTAGGAAAAAAAATCCGAATCAAAAAGATTGAACCGATCCCGATCTAAAATAAAATACTAAACCCGAACCGAAATTGATTAAATATCAAAATTTTGATATTTAAATAACTGAACCGAATCCGATCCAAATCGAAGTATTTCATATACCTGATGGATTCAAAATGGATATATATATTATTTTCTTAGATTTAATGTATATAAAAACATCCAAAATATATATGGTAGTTATAAGTTAGTTTAAATAATTGAAAATATATATAAATAGTCAAATGTTAATATCTAAAATAATTAAAATATACTCAAATCACCAAAAATACTTAAAATAATTATTAATTCACTATCCGAATATTTAAATCAAACTAATTTATGTGTTAAGTTAAGGTATTCTAATATATGTTATTCAAATTTATATGTAATATATTATTTTGTTTATATATTTTCAGAAATTTAAAGTGTATAATGAATTTAAAAATAATTTAAATGGGTTATCCGAACAAACCCGTAAAGATCTGAATCGAATCCAAGCCAAAATTTAGAAATATCCAAATGAGACTGAAATCTTTGACCCTGAAAACTCGAAACCCAAATAGACCCAAACCGAACCTGAATGGGTACCCGAACGCCAACTCCTAATTCACAATCTACTTTTTTCCTATAAAAACACAACAAATATATAATTAGTAGTATTTACACGTACTATCATATAAATAATCACATATATATTATATTTTTAAAATTAATGTGAAATATAAAAATCATAATTTAAGTTGGTGTACAAAATTTGACTTTGTATTGTTTCTCTTATATATATTAAAAACATTTTTAATAATGGTTATTATAATATATATATATATATATGCAATCTTTAGAGATAAGTATAACTTGGTTCGCAAGTTTTCTGGACTCCGTAGAATTAGGATAAAGTTGAAATTCATTTTTTGTTTGGTTTTTTAATATCGCATAAGAATTAAGAGTTTTTGGAATGTTTTTAAAATATTCTTTGTTGTTAAGATATGATTATGATTGACTATATCTTTGTATATGGGAAGTGTTTTGAAAGAGAATTTATTGAAAGTTGTTATATGGAAAGTGCGTAGAGTTAGGAAAATATATTGGAAACAGATTTGTAATTTAATTTTCGAACATTTAATTAGAAAGATCTCAGCTCCACGGTTTAGAAAAAAATATCATTGTGAATTGATATGGGCCATAAACAATAGGTAAGCCCAATAATGGTTAGATGGAAACGAAATTTCGGTTAGAAATAATGGAAGCAAAACGACAGGGTATGGCAGTGGCATTCATTTGTAATTTTTGTGCAACTATTAGGGCTTCAATCTATTTGTACTTCAGCCTTAATAGTTTAGATATATACATTAATTTGACCAAAATAGACAGCAAATCGAACTTTATAAAACATTACATAAAAACAACAATAATCTTCATATTTTCTTTTTGAAATTTATCATCTTTATATTTCATAGATCTCTTCTGAGACATGCTTAAAGCATCCAGTTATTATAGACTATAGATCTTCCATAACCTCCAAACTATAACTCTCTGAAGTTTCCTGCTTAGCTTCTCAACGAGACACAAACCCTTGACACTAAGAAGGTATTGAAACAATATAATATATATTTTCAAAGTTTTTTTTTGAAACTTCATATTTTCAAAGTTTCAGCCGTGTATATTTATATATAATATATAGCACACAAAGAAACAACCAACTCTTACCTAGGTCTAGTTTCCAGTCGAAAGAGGTGAGTTACAGTCGCAAACAACCTCGGTTTCGATTTCTCTCCGGTGGAAACTGCGGTGGCAGCCACAGGCGGCGCACGTTAGCGCTGCTACCGAACCTTCCTCTCCGTTGCTTGCCATGAACTCACGGCAGCCATCTACGGCGTAGCCGCCTACCGCCGCGGCATGGTTCTTCTGACACTCTCCGTATCTCACACCTCTCGCCGTCAGAGACGAAGCCGTCGACGAGCTCCTACAAGGTTCCTCCGGCGAGGCTCTCCTCAACACCACTTGACGCTTTCTCATATGATGCTTCTTCTTCTTCTCAACTCCGTTGTAGAATCTAAACTTGTAATAATGTATTATTGTGATGTATATTTAAGAAGATGATATATATAGTAATTTTTATTACTTTAAATTTCTACGGTGGGAGATAGAGAGAGAGAGAGTGAAAGATCGAGACAATTACAAGAGTTGTTAACCCTAACCCTAGATGTTATATTTATAGCATTCCTGATAGCAATCGACAACCAACCTTAGATATTTTTTCATGTATGTCAGTATAGATGTACATGATCATGGTATATGTTAATGCATCTCCACAGATTCAGATTCACATCCGATAATCAAATTATCAAATATTTACATATATTTAGATGGATACATATGTAAATATGGTTTTTCTTAATTTAAGTTTATTTTGGCGTCCACAACTATGCATTCACATGTGTATGCATGTTATTGAATGGGTACATCTTCTTTTTGGGTTATGAACCTAAATGTGGTGGAAGTTTCCTTGGCTTGTTATTTAAAATTCATTTTACTCAATCACTAAGTTTTATTTTTTTGAAAAGACATTCATAAATCACTAATTAAGTTTCTTCATCCAGTTGGAAGTGATTAAGTAATTATGCTGAATCAGAATTTGAAACTTGGCTAGGTTTAGAGAAAAGAGATATTTTCCTTTTTGTTGTGCAGCATGTTCAAAAATATCCGTAACTCCGGAGATACCAAGAAAAAAAAAACATTCACATGCAATTATAAGCCACGAGACATGGAGCCACACCACTTTGTGAGTTAGGCACCCGTCTCTAGTTGGTAGTATTATCTTCCTTGAACGTAGTATGTATTCGGATCCTCTAAAACTGCTGCTATATGCAACTTTCAGGAAAAAAACATTTATTATATTCCAACATGTATATATATTTTGACTGAAAACATTTATTATATTCCAACATGTATATATTGCGCGCTAGCTTATAATCTTTTTTATTGTTTTAACTAACTTATCAATAATCATATAACAATAAGCAATAGAATAATGTAATACATAAACAAGTGGGTGCTGATACAAACTGTAACAATAAATATATCATGATGAAAGCAAAATCAAATTATGTTTGCAAGTGCGAGAATAAAACTTTTGTTCAATTCTGCTAGAAAACCCTAAAATGATGAGAAAGCTTTTCTTTAAGACCAAACAAAGTGATTGGTTTTAAAAGGAAGAAAACAGCTAAGCTTGTCTTTTAAGACCTAATATGTGAAGGTAAACGAGAGAAGAGCTTAATGTTATGTGAAAAATGTGATCTTTCTTGATCAAGAGTTCAGTGTTACAAAGGTCTCTTATTTAAAGAAGAGATAGAAGGATCTAGAGACACTACAGCTGTAACATCAGCTAACAAACGGATAAGGCTGAGTATCGATTACACAGCTGTAGATGTTGCTTTTCCGTACGAGAGTAGGCGCAGCTCTTCACTCTGTTTTCGAACGTTGCAGGTTTGTCTTGTTGCAGACATTCCTTCTTGGGCTTCTGAGTTTGAATGTGGGCCTTGCTTATCTGGGCTAGGCTAATATCCCCCCGCAAACTCATGTTGGGGTGAGACACAACATCGAGTTTGGAGCGAAGATGATAGAATGAAGCTTGCGGTAAAGACTTCGTGAAGATGTCTGCTACTTGTGACGATGACGAAACATGATGCACAACCAAGGCCCCTTTTGCAACTTGTTCTCTTGCAAAGTGGTAATGCGTTGCAAAGTGTTTTGACTTCTTATGAAGAACCGGGTTTGCTGTAAGATGAACAGCAGAGAGGTTATCACAGAACACTTCTGCCGGTCTTGTTGCAGGCATTCCAAGTTCACGCATAAGATCAGTGATCCAAGAGAGCTCAGCTGCCGTGTCAGAGAGACACCTGTACTCAGCCTCAGTTGAAGAACGTGAAACCGAATCTTGCCGTTTTGCAGACCAAGAAATAAGATTAGACCCCATAAACGTACAGAATCCACCAGTCGATCTCCTAGTCTCGTTACATCCGGCCCAATCACTGTCGCAGTAAGCTTTCAGTGTGGAGGATGCATCAGACCTGAAGTGAAGTCCCATCTTCATTGTTCCTTTAGTATAGCGCAGCACACGTTTCAATAGATGAAAGTCGGCCATAGTAGGTTTGTGCATACGCTGACATACCAAATTGACAGCGAACTGGAGATCTGGTCTTGTCAAAGTAAGATACTGTAACTTCCCGGCGAGACTGCGGAAGTATGTCGGATCAGGAAAGAACTCGTCTTGATGTGGAACACGATCAAGTTGAAGTGGCAACGGAGTCGGCATGGGAGAACAATCAAGCATTCCTGCAGCTTCAAGCAACTCTGCTGCATATTTCTCTTGGTTTAAGAACATTCCAGTAGGTGTGTACGTTACTTGAATGCCAAGGAAATAGCTTAACGGACCCATATCCTTCATTCTAAACTCCTTACTCAACGACTGAAGTAGCTTCTGCAGCATTGTGTTATCATTCCCGGTTAGAATCATATCATCGACGTACAGGAGTAAGTACATGATGACAGAGTCGTGGAGATAAATGAACACAGAAGGATCTTTGATGCTACAAGTGAAACCAAACTTCAAGAGAAAAGAGCTGAACTTGTCGAACCAAGCTCTTGGAGCTTGTTTCAAGCCATAAATGGCTTTGTGAAGCAAACACACATGATCTGAAAGTTCTTGCTTCTCAAATCCTGGAGGCTGTCTCATATAGACTGTTTCCTGCAAATCGCCGTGTAGAAAAGCATTTTTAACGTCGAGTTGCTTAATATCCCATTTGTTGACAGTAGCTGTGTGCAACACCATTCTAACTGTCGCAGTCCTAACCACAGGACTGTAAGTCTCAAGAAAATCGATGCCTTCTTCTTGTTCATTGCCCTTAGCAACCAGTCTTGATCTCAGCTTCTCAACTGTACCATCAGCCCGCAGCTTGATCTTATGAACCCATCTGCAACCCAACACATGAGCATCTTTGGGACGAGGAACCAAACTCCATGTCCTGGTTTCTTCACATGTGTCAATCTCGTCTCCCATGGAACCATTCCAACCAGGATGTTGCAAAGCTTCAGCTAAAGTTCTCGGTTCCCTGAGTTCACTCTTCACCGTATGTAGCACATATCGAGGATTGGGCTTTCTAACACCAGCTTTGCCCCTTGTAACCATCTGATGAACATTGTCTTCTTGAGGCTGTGGAGGACTAGCTGGTAGAGGAGGGTTTGGTGCAGGGGGAGGGTTTGGTGTTGGAGAACCTGGAACAACCACCGGTGACAGGGGAGGGAAATCATCTGCATTGTATTGAAACGGAGCTGGAGCTTGCACTTGTCGTTTACTAGCAAACACAGGTTCTTGAACTGATTCAACTTCTTCGGCAGACGGAACCGCTAAGCTTTCAGAACCTTTGTACCAGGCTGCAAGCAGGGGTGTTTGTGCAGGAGGAAGAAGATGCTTGTATATATCAGTAAAGGGAAATCTGTCTTCATCAAATAGAACATGCCTACTGATATACACACGACCTGTGGGAGGATGAAGGCACCTATATCCCTTGTATTTCTCTGTGTATCCAAGAAACACACAAAGTAAACTCTTTGGGTCGAATTTATTTTGAGCATAAGGCCTAAGATACGGGTAGCAAGCACAACCAAATACTCGTAATGCAGAGTAGACCGGAGCATTGCCATTCAGTTTCTGAAACGGTGTAGCAGAGTCTTCAAGAGCAGAGGTTGGCAATAGATTGATCAAGAAGTTTGCTGTAAATAACGCTTCTACCCATAAGTTGTGAGGCAAGCTTGCTTCATAGAGCATGGACATTCCTAGCTCAAGCAGATGGCGATGCTTTCTTTCTGCAAGCCCATTTTGTTGAGGTGTATGTGGGCAGGACAGAAAGTGTTTGATGCCGCAATGTGACAAGTGAGCCATAAACTCTTTGTTGACAAACTCACCGCCTCCATCACTTTGAAAGATCTGAATTTTGTGTTGAAACTGTGTCTCAACCAAACTTTGAAATGATTTGAATACAGCAAAGACTTCAGACTTAAGCTTTAAAGGATATAACCACGCAAAGCGAGTGAAATTGTCGATAAATATAACATAATATCTGAAACCTTGAACAGAAGTTACAGGAGCAGGACCCCACACATCACAATGAACCCTCTCAAGTGGTTTCTTAGACTGAAAAACAGAACTAGAAAAAGGAAGCTTGCTTGTCTTTCCAAGTTGACAAGACTCGCACATAGTCTTCAAGACTTTATTCACGGAAATCGCTTTTGTTGCAGATAGATGATGAAGGATTTGTTGGTGAGGATGCCCCAATCTCTTGTGCCATACCACATCTGTTGCACACTGCTGTCTTGATGAGTAGAACGCAAGGAACTGAGGATTCTCTAACCGATACAAGCCCTTAATTTTGCTTCCTCGACTGAGAAGCTGCTGAGTCTGTTTGTCCTTAATCAGTACATTTCCAGAATCAAAAGTGAATACACATGGATAGTCATCTGTCAATTTTGAGACCGAAAGCAGAGATTTCGTAATAGAGGGACAGACTAGCACATCATTGAGAGGTAAAGTACCTGACAGAGATGGAATAGCGATTGACCCAACATGCGTTATTGGAAGAAAATCTCCATTACCAACGATGACAGCGTCTTGTCCATTATACGGCTGAGCAGACTGCAAGTGTTGAGTAGAGCCAGTAATGTGGTGAGTTGCCGCCGTATCTGGGTACCAATCATTTCCATCAGGATCTCCTTCTTCCATGTGACGCACAGCAGCATTCGCTTGTGGAAACTCTGGTTGCTGAAACTGTTGATTGAAGCGATGATGACACTTAACTGCAGAGTGACCAAACTTGCCACAAATCTGACAGGTTGGTCGTGACTGGTTTTGCTGACCACCACGACCTCCACCTTGTCCAAACTGCTGATAAAAGCCTCGACCTTGCGTCGAGTATCCACGTCCTCTGTAACCACCGCGAGACTGACCTCTACCACGACCAGAGTAGCCACCTCTGTTTGTATAGAAGGCTTGATGTGGAGTTACTTCAGAAGGCGCAGAGTACGCCTGAATCTTGTCTTCATAGGAGATGAGTTTGGCCATGACATCATCAAGCGTAGGAGCAGGAATGGAGTCCATGGAGTTCTCAATGACCACACTTATAGCTTCATAGTCACGTCCTAAACCATTGAGTAGACCAAAGATCTTCTCACTGTCTGGTATAGCAGCGCCAATAGAGTCGAGTTGGTCACACAGCGTTTTAATCTCAGCCACATACACAGACATCGTCTTGGTTCCTTTTGACGTTGTCTGAATCTTTCTCTGCAAAGCGAGCTTCCGTGTAGCAGAGACACGGTTATACTTCTGACCGAGTGAGAACCATACTTCCTGAGATGTGTGGAGACCATAGACTGAACGAAGCGCGTTTTCAGAGAGAGTGCCGTAGATCCAGGCCATGATGAGCTGGTCTTTCTGGATCCATTTGAGGAACTCTGGGTTAGCGGCTTGGTTGACTTGGTCTCCATCACGAACGGTTATGGTCTCAGCTGGACGAGGATGAGTGCCGTTGACGTAGCCAAGGAGCATCTGTGAAGAAAGAAACTGCTCAAACTGGAGTTTCCAGATGAGGTAGTTGTCATCTTTGAGCTTGAGTGTAACACACTGATTGATGGTGAGATTTGATGCCGACTGAGGGTCGTGATTGCCATCCATGATGAACACAGGAGTGAAGCGATCCAAGATCTACTCGCTGTGCTCTGATACCATGAAGGTAAACGAGAGAAGAGCTTAATGTTATGTGAAAAATGTGATCTTTCTTGATCAAGAGTTCAGTGTTACAAAGGTCTCTTATTTAAAGAAGAGATAGAAGGATCTAGAGACACTACAGCTGTAACATCAGCTAACAAACGGATAAGGCTGAGTATCGATTACACAGCTGTAGATGTTGCTTTTCCGTACGAGAGTAGGCGCAGCTCTTCACTCTGTTTTCGAACGTTGCAGGTTTGTCTTGTTGCAGACATTCCTTCTTGGGCTTCTGAGTTTGAATGTGGGCCTTGCTTATCTGGGCTAGGCTAATAATATGTACTGTGGTGGCCCCTTAACTCTCATCCCTTTTAATCCAATATATTTTTCTACTATATTCTAACTCATTTTGTTTATTATAACTGAGACACGTATGGTTAAGAAATTCATTTATACATATCGAAGGAAATATGAACTAGTATCGAGTTTGAGTATAATACTATGCATAGACAAAAAGAACTGTTTCTGTTTATGTCGGATACGTGATATTTTGATCCAATTGTTTCTACCCGATCAAATGTACGGACTTAAACTCTAGATTTCAACTTTTGTTGTAATCTAACTAACAATCAGTATGTTTAGATTGTGTGATGAAAATGCATGAGCTAAGATAGAAGTGTGTGTATAAATGTATATACATTTGGACCTAAAAACGTGGGACTGATAAGTTGGGCTACCAAACTTACTATGCACATCAAGAGGACAACGCAATCCTTCACGATCTTTTGCTACTTTGCAATTACGTCTTTATATTTTCAATTACACGTGCATACATTCATTCGTCTTTCGGTTAGACATCAAATGGTCTTATTCATGTGTTCCATCAATATCGGATAATTAGATAAGACATATTTTGATATTTTCTTCTTCGAGATTAGATATAAATATATCAACCTTTGAGTTCGACGCAAGTCATGGGATGTTATACGAATATCACCATACTGAGATGACATCATCTACATGTATCATTCATCTAAGTAAAAAGATACATGTAGTGTGTGTGTGTCTTCGATTGATTGCGAGTTAAAAATGTCAAATAGTACTGATCATAGTTTCCTTGTTTCAACTTTCATCTTACTGTTGGTGGATGATTGATTAAGAATAGACGCTCTCAATACAATGCTCACTTCACATCTGCAAGTTCCGAGTTTCATCGTTCTATCATTTTTTTATAATTTTATATTAAGACATATATATATGCATGGGTGTAGATAAATGTATAAAGCACTTGCAAACAATGTACAACCAAATTTATTTTGATTTGATAAGATTGTTTCTGTCTAAACGACAATTAGAAGTCGTACCAGACATAAATGCGCCATAAGTTAGTAATATAATTATAGGCCAACAGACCCTGTTTGTAGTTTTATTTAATAGTTTATACACGAATAACTAAAAGTTCATGGCAACAGTATGGTTCCTATTTACTATGTTTGGTGTGGATTAAGATTTAAACAATATACAGATGTTCTTAAAGTCGGGTCTCCTACTTCAGATGAAAGAGTTGAGAAATTATTCATTGGCAAAAAAAAAAGAGTTGAGAAATTAATAACCAAAGTTAAAAACCATTTCCCGATTTGGAAATTAATATGTCCATACAAGTCAGAAAAAAACTAAAACTTTTTTTTTTGCTAAAAAAAAACTAAAAACTTTCATGATCAAAAAGTATTCAAATGTCTTACTAACCGTGCATTGTGTTAGTAGTTTTTAGCACAAGGTTGGTTCTGTTGTACTCCTATTTTCGGTTTCCGTTGAAAAATATATTTTACGCTATGCCATCAAATAATAGCAAAGGCTGGCCTTGGATCTAAAAAAGAGATTATGATCCGATCATCCGACTCGAACTCCTAGTTGTCAAAACTTTTTTTAAGGAGGGTTAGTGGAGGCTGAATTTATATACGTAAAGTAACATTACAACATTACAATATATTAATTAATGACAAAGACAAAAGTGGTTAGTGGAGTAATGATGGTTATGATTTATTGATTTATGATAAGGAGAGTGGATAGAGATTTAAAGCAACGAGAGATTATGTTTCTCAACAACCCAACTCTCATTCCCCAGCTTCCACTAAAGTGATGTGTAATCTTTGACTATTCAACCTTCAATCTTATTTGTCTATTTAGGAGGCAACTGACCTCCCATGGTCAACATGTATATGAAGCAGTCGGAACCAGAAATATTTTTTTATTAGCGGACAAAATTAATTAAATTATTTATTAATAATTATTATTAATAATTAAAATTTAAATAAATTATATATAAATATTTATTTATTATATTAAATGATAATAACTGGTATTTAAAACAAAATATTTTATTACTATATAGTTTAATATATCATTTTATTATTTAAAATAGTATTTATTAGCTGACAAAATTTAATTAAATTATTATGAATAATGAATATTTAAATAAATTATATATAAATATTTATTTATTATATAAAGTGATAACTGCTGGTATTCAAAGCAAAATATTTTATTATTATATAGTTTAACATATAATTTTAATATTTTATAAAAAAATATAAATACTATTTATTTGTTAAGAGTCACCAAACTAACCAAATATGGAGAAATAATTTTTAAAAACTAGTTAGAGCATCAAACTAGTTGATCAACTGAAAATGTATAAAGGGAGTTAATAAATATTAAAAGTTACTGGGGGCAGCTGCCCCCCTCTCCTATGCTGTAGCTCCGCCACTATATGAAGCAAGTTAGAAAACTGACTGCAGCATCAGAATATTGTTCGAGAACTTTTTGACTTGAGCGTCCGAATATCCTTATATGGCATATACTTTGCCTCTAGTATCCCGAGCCATTATGGATGTTTTCTCAGTGCATAAACAACATGTTGTATATTTTGTCATAATGGTACTGCAAGCATTTTACTTATTAAATATTAGTTTGATAGTTTTTGTTTCTGAAATATTTCATTTACATGATGCAAGATCCTCAAATATTTTGTTCTGTTGTTCATGTTTTTTTAATCTATTTAGAAATTGAAGGATATACAGAGATTGCCAGAAGCTTTTGAACAATCATTTTCAGCATACTATCTCTATATTATCTCTATATGTTTGTATTAACTAATAGCCACATCTGTGAATTATGTCCTCTTGGTGGTTTCATTTACGTTATTTAATTATTAAAGCAATTTTTCTATCATAGGTTCTTGGAATTTAGATTTGATCATGATTCATGAGAACGATGGAATAGAAGAAAGAACAAATAAGCTAGACAGAGTCAGGAGTCATGGATACGAAGAGTACAATCAAATTTGGAAAAATTCCAAAAACATTTGGAAGTTTTTTGTTTATTTTTTTTTTCGATTTGACGTAGCTTGGAAATAATTACAAGGCTGAGAATCTAAATAATTTAACTTATTAAGGAATGCTTTCACTTGGAGGAAAAGCGAGAAAGAAAGGCTTTCATTTAAAACATGTCACCCTCTCCTCCTCTGCATATTGTATAATTAGGGTTTTGGACCACACACGGCCACGAGTAAGAATCAATATTCAGAACGATGTTCGTTTTTTTTGTCAGCCGGAATGACGTTCATTATACCACACTAATACTCACAAATATGCTGATGATGATGAATGTCATATTTGTTTTTTCTCCATCAAGCTATAACACCTATTAAGAACTAAAATTAACCAGTTAGAAAAGAAAATCACACATGTTGTTGTGGACTTGTGGTCAATGGTCATGTTGTAGAGACTTTAGCTTTTGGTCAAAGTTAGAACATATCAGTCTCTCGGTGATTTCAATCATGGTTTTAAATTATGAAACCATCTTTTGGGAAAACTTCCACCCATATATTAATAGATTATAATTAATAAATTTCAAAACTTAGATTAAAATTAGAAATAATCTTCTTACTAATAAATTTACAGAATTGATTTAGAATAGATTAGGTAAAATCAACATTTATTTTTTATTTCAAAGTTTTTTATATTTATGCAAAAAAATAAATAAGACTACAAATATATATTATTAAATATTTATATATAGGGCCACATTTAAATGAAATGTTTTAAGCCACCAAAATATTAGACACGTTTCTGTTTATACCTATGAACAAAAAATTCCATTCTAAGATACATTATAAATGTTGTTCAATCCACTAATGAACATTATAGTGTCCATTGTAACAAAACAAAACTCAATGTTTAGACTTATCCAAAACAGGTCGGAATGGGTCGTGGGATCATCCAACACTCCCCTGCCTCTCACTAAAATCATCAAAAACTTACCTTTTCACTATGTTTAGATTTCAAGTCTTAAACGCGTCTTGGTTAATTTTATTTTCGTGCCTCTTGTTGTTGCTTCACTAGAGTTTCGTCATTAACTTGACTTCTTGTATCCACTTATGCTTCTAATATATACATGATGTCCTTTTGTTTGTTCAAAATATACATGATGTCCATTTTAAAAAGGATGTACAAAAGCATTCTAATGTTTCTATTTTTAATCAGATTAATATCACTAGTTGGCCAATCTGAACTTATACTTCGGTCCAAATAGTTTACATGGTATATCGTAATTGATTGGTCAATTTTCTGACATTAGTCGGAAGATATTTTAAACTCGGATCAAATAATATGATATGCTTTCGGAGTAATCCACTGTGTAGTACTAAATGTGTTTCTCTTGGAACCGACCAGATCAACCAGTAGGCTTTATAAAAAAAAACAAAAACCGGTGTCAGGGGTTTAACCACCGTCTACCTTCTCAAGAGTGGGGATGTACATCTCCACTCTTTGCCTCTTGATTAATCGGTTATGGATTTGCCTTGTTTTTGTGATGGCTAGGGCCAGGACGCCTAACCGCCTCAACCTGTTACTTGATCAAATATATCCTCTAAGATTATCTCCATTGCTCGATTTTCCTTAACTATTTGTCTTGGAGGTTCATGAATTAGCTCAGTTGGTCATATTAGTTGCTAAGTGTTAACAGCTTATCTACTCCTTTAGCTTATTAGTCTTTTTTGGATTGATATTAGACTTAAGTATAGCATTTAAGAATATTTTTATCTTTTTGGGGGATTTTCACACAGTCCTTATGTAGAATATCTTAATTCAAGTTTACTTGTATTTTCCATTTTTATGAAATGAACTTATATTATGACAAAAATGTTAGTAACCTAAATTCAGGAGTGTTCAATCCAGAAATCGGTTCGGTTTCGATTTGTTTTTTTGATTTTTGGGTATTTAAGCTTATAGAAAATAGGTACCATATTAAAATCATATTTACTTTGGTTTAGTTTGGTTTATATACTGTCTGTTTTTGGTTTATTCGATTTTATACCAAAAACCATAAATTTATTTATCTTTTAAAACATTTTATGGATTTTACTTTATATGATTAGATATCGGGTTTTATATAACATGGAGATATTTCGGGTTTTAGTAGCCTATTCTTTCTTTTTATTTTAGGATTTAAAATAATTAGTCAACATAGTAAGTTAATAACTATAATAGTTTTATAGAATAAAAATAATAAAAATTAGTAATCCACTATATTAAAAAAACTAAATATTAGCACAATATTTGTTAACAAAAATATAAAATTTATGTTTAATTTAATTTAATAAAAATGAATAATAACTTTTAACTTAAAATAAAATATAAATTACTAAAATTATCATTTTAAATATGAAGAGTATATAAATAAAATAAATTATGTATATTCTTAGTTATCTAATATAATTTACACATAATTATATTACAATATATTAAATGATCGGTTTATTTGGTTTCATCGGTTTATATACCAAACCATATCTATATGCTGCGATTTATTAAAAATGACATCCATTCAATATATTTGCCTATTTGGTATTACTAAATCTAAACCACTTTCTCTATTTTAGTTTGGTTCGACTTTAATTGATTCGGTTTTAAAACATAGGATTGAACACCCCTAAACCTAATAGTTGTACAAGGAGATTAGTCTTTTTTGTGGCCCGAGTTCGAATCACATTTAATATGGGAAAACACTTTTCAAATCAGAATATTTAAAAGCTGACTTTGCAACTAAGAGAAATTATGGATCTTATATCTTTTAAATTGGAATATTTAAAATTTAACTTCGAATATGTATGGCGTAAAGTCCAGAACTTCAATATAAATGTTAAAAACAAAAGTGAGAAAATTTGCAAAAAATAGAACAATAATTCAAAATGTTTGTATTTTTATATAAAACCAACTTAGCCCTTGATTTATTAAATTTTTATACTAAAATTTGTTTTAAAAAACAATTATTAAAAAAAAACAAATAAAAACTCTCAATTCCTTTTACCCTAACCCTAATTCCCAATTCCTTTTACCCTATAATGATCTTGATTAAGTTTACTATAATGATTAGTTTTTACTTAACACTGACACTAATTTTGTAAGTTTCAGACCATTGTGTGCCTCTCAAAATCTTTGCCTTGAGTTCGTTATTTCCATTTTGCTGTTTCAGTTCTAAGTTTATGTTCTGTGGTATTGTGTTTATTACTAGCACCTGAAAATGTACAATGTTATATTGGTGGGAAGCTAAAGCTAAAATGGAAGGATTAGTTGTATGCTATTACTTATTCCAAATACGCAGGAATTGAAGTGGAATTAAACGATGCTTTAGGCATATCATTCTCAAGGAAGATGATTTTGTTAGCCTTCTTGAGACATATGATACATCAAAGATCCCAAGCCCATGAATGACCGAGTCTTCATCAAGAACAGTGGTAAGCTATCTTTTTTGATATTTATGAGTTTAGGTTGCGGAAGCTTATGAGAAACAGCTGGAGGTTGTTACTAACCGAGACTACCAAAGAGAAGCCTTCTATTGGCACGGTAAGCACAAATTTGATTTCATGTCTATCCCAAACTATCTTACTAGCTTAATGTGTTCCTAAGCACAAATTTGATTTCATGTCTATCCCAAACTATCTTACTAGCTTAATGTGTTCCTCAGCTCCTACGCAAGTGCCAAGTATCAATAGTCTCCTCTGATTTTTCGGCAGGTTATAGCGGTTGGACCAGGTTTTCTAGACGAGGAAGGTTAGCGTCAGCCACTCTACCAATATCGACTGGAAGTACAGTTCTTTACTTCAAGTATGCAGACAATAACTTCAAGGGTAAATATGGTTCCAACTACATCGCCCTAAGAACTTCAGATGTTATGGCTATATATTCTTTTTTTAGTTTACGTATTTTTAACCTGCAACTTGTATCCCTTTGTGGAATTTTTTCCGTCAACGGAAGGAGCTTAATCAGAAAGACTCGAATTTAAAAACATGATTGTTATTTGATTGCTGATATGTTTGCTTAACTTCTCTTACCATTTAACATGCATGCCAATTTGGTACGTCTGTAACGGTTGACGTCTACGCTCATGCCTAAGGTCATGGTTGACGTCTGTACCGATTCCAAACATGCGCGCTAGATCAGGCCTAAGCTCATCGTAACCTCTATAACCGTTTACGTATATTGATCTCTCCCCACTGAACCTCGCTTTTGCACATGTCAAGCAAATGTACAATTTTGTCAATTGTGAAATCTTATTCCATTTTCCACATTAGTTGTGATTCCTCGATCCTCACTGTAACCAAGATTACCCTTCTCTTCATCAGTACTTGACTCGATTTTTTTACAAAAAATTCACATAAACATAGTCTTAGAAAAGCAAAAGCAGATTCTACCGTATGCAAACTTTTTTGAGTTGTCTTTATAACTTTTATTCATAGAACTTTAGAACTAAATATAAAAGTAAAAGATGCATTCATAAAAAAATGAGTTACCTTTAATAAGTATAGACTTTGCATTCTTCATATTTAGATTTTCTATTTAAAAGTAGATTATCGATTCTATCTATCGGAATAAAAGAACTTGCTTAACCTGGAATTCAATTTCCACCATGTCATTTTCTTTTTATAAAAGTTGACATCTTCTTTTTGTAGAACATAACTATAAATTTTAATTTAACAAATTTTATAATCTAAAAATATCAAGTATGTATATATGAGTATTTCATCAATTGGTTCTATATTTTATAATTTTTTTATTCATGAAATTATTTATTTCATTAAGTTTGATAAATAGAAAAGGTAAATAAGGTAAAAATAGAACAAAAAGTTGTTTTATTTGGGTAAATTTCCCCAGGAAAATTGTATCACTTGTGTAGATTGAATTAAGTTAACTGTGTGATATGCACTTTTCCAATGATCCATACGATATTTGGAACTAAACTCTCTTATCAAACATATGGAGTTGGCAAATAACAATATAACACAATGTACAACTTATATTATGGGATGTACTTAATTAACTTTAGGTAGCCAATCAACATTTTAGTGTTTAGTTTAATTTAGTAACTCTGATACTAAATAATTAATGTCTCAGTCATAAATAATTTAGGAACTCTTCCCTGCTTCTCTTTTATTATCCTGTATAAGTCCTCCTTGGGATTCTTTCTCTATTTTTGAGTTGGGTTGTTGTCTGTTTCTTATGTCTTTGTAATAAGTTGTTTAAACAACATTGTAAACTCT
The DNA here is from genome assembly GCF_000801105.2 of Raphanus sativus. Taxonomy (NCBI): domain Eukaryota; kingdom Viridiplantae; phylum Streptophyta; class Magnoliopsida; order Brassicales; family Brassicaceae; genus Raphanus; species Raphanus sativus. The sequence continues at coordinate 12,517,101 of NC_079514.1, forward strand.
TAAAAAAATGGTAAGCTTAACAATTTACCAAAAAAAAAAAAAACATGTGAGAAAGCTAGAAAGATCGTTGCAATAAATAGAAGCAAGAAGCAAGATTTTTTTCAAAAAAGAAAAATAAATAGAAGCAAGAGGTTGGATTTTGGAGACCTCATGCATGAACCGCACATGATTCTTCAGTTCCTTTTTAACACCTTTTCTTCCTATTGGGCTTAAAGTCTTACACGGGCCTAGACAAGCTCACAAACTATAAACTTCTTTTATGTTGGAAATTTTATTTGTAGATGTAGTATTTGAACCGTTTGCAAGAACTAAACTACTTGATAGAAAAAAATACATTCCGCAGTCTATACTGGATTTTAATTGTGTATCTTAAGAATGCAAATTATTCATCTTAGATATGAGTTGTTATGTCCTCGAAAAGATTTGCAAAATTTTTTATTCGAAGTGACTGAATGCAACCAAAAACTCGTTTGCGAAATCCTGACCATCATACTTTCGCTTAATGGCAAAATAAGCATAAACATCTCAGATTACGCAGTGGAACGCCGTTCCAGACCCAACGGACGTGTACATATATACCTATTTTCTTATTATCTCTTCCAAGTATTTTTTTTTTCCGTCAAAGTTATTTATTAAAAGGTCTAAGCCCACCAGACCAAAATCTAAAGAGAACAGCCCATACACAGACAATCATAAAACATTTTTAAACGGGCTATAACCCGAAAAGTCCAACACGAACAAAAACCCTAAACCCGAAAACTTTACTTTGAAACACGCGTCTATATCCTCAACCATCGCAGGACGCGTGTCACACTCTCAACACCGCAGGACACGTGTCGCACTTCCAAGTATCTACTATCTGTTTGTTTTCTAACCATATATATTGAGCAGCATATTGAACTTATCAGCAAAGAATCCTCGAAAATGTGACACTAGTGTTCCAATTTTTCTTTTATACGTGTTTGCTAACTACTCAAAAATTTTACCACACGTACCTTGAATTTGAACCGGATGCGAGCTATATTTTCGTTACAATCAATCATATATGCACAAACTATTATAGTGTAAAATTTATATTTGATGCACAACCAAAAAACAGATGACCCAGGCAAAAAACTGTTTTAGTTTTTAAATCAATAAAAGATAAAATGAAACGGCTGATGAGAATTAAATCAAAAGCCAAGAAGTTGCATACGATTCTTGCCGTACATAAGCTTTACAGCAAAAGAGCTGCTAGCTGCTTATTTTGCCTCTTTATTTGATTTTGACTATTTCTTGTTTGGATTAAAAATTTCATGATAAATGTTTTCTATACGAGATTTAGTGGGACAAATACACTGTATAAACTTAAAAATTATAATGTATAAACTTGTGTCATATTATTTCATTGGAAATAGTCGATTAAACCGATGTATCTATAATATTATTTTATAAATGATTTTGTTTATTTGTTGTTTTTCATAATTTTAGATAATGTTTCATGTTCTTAATATTTGAGTGATGAGTGATTAGTTTATATTTATACTAATCAGTTTATATTTATACTATTTAAAAATTTATTAAATTAAATAAGTATTATAATAGAATTCTAAATATTTTGTTCAATACAATATTTAAAATCATATTTGTTATAGAATATATAGCGTAATATACATTAATTAAGTTGTAAAATATTTTAATTAGTGAAAATTCTATCTATGTAAATATTATATGCTATGTGTTCATAATTTTATTATTGTTCTTTAGTCTTTCTCAAAGAAAATTATAGATACATAATGAGTTGGATATCACTGTACTAACTAAAATTTTAAGATCTTTTGTAAGTATAACATGCATTGTATAAATAATTAAATAAGAGGATATATGAGTTAAAATATAATTTTAAGAATATATCTTCAAAATAATTATATATTATATTATATTAAATATTCTGCTTTAGGTAATCTTTAAAATATTTTTTACAAAATATATGTCTTAATGTTTTAATATGTATTATTTTATTTACAATAGCTAATTTATAGTTTATTATAATCAAATAATATTATATTTTATTGCAGTTTACATGATTTTCATTTTCACAAGAATATAAATCTGTAGTTATAAGACAAACAAAATTATCTATATCCCAAAAAATTTCAAATTATCTGAATTCATAGATATACGTGATTAGAATCTCAATTTTACTAACTAATATATTATATTTAATATAAAAGCAAAAAAACATACCAATGTCTTGAGAATTTATAGTGAGATCTTTATATTATATTTCAGAATATCTTGAAATTAATCTAATACTATTGATTAATTGTGTACACAACTAAAATATACTTAATAATTAATATTGATTAAAATTTCAAAATAAATTTATATTATATATCCAGGTATTACAATAGAATCTTTTCAAACTAAAATATGAAATATATATTGCAACTCATATATGGTAGTGAGTTTCAAAAACAAAAACTTGTGTTGTAGTTTCTCTTTATAATTTTTACTTTTTCATGATTATGAGATATGATTAAAATAATAAAATAAATTTAATATTATTTATACATTATTAACCAATCAGAATTTCTCTATCTATTTTTATCAACAAATTTAGTTTATTAAAGTTATTATAAATTTAAATATATGTAAAACTTATTTACCGTAAATGTATTTAAACGATATTATAATTAGTTGAACCATAATCCAACAAACAATAACACTAGCTCAATTTAATCTCCGGTTTATTTTTTAAACATTATTCCACTGTTATTTCTGTAAAAAGCAGTTTTCTTTTCTTTAAAAGAAAAAAATAAACATGATTCCACTGTTTTTTTTACCGTCGAACGACCACGACGTAATTATCTCAAAACCAAGGGAGATGGTAAATTAATGGTGACATTGACTTCTGTAGAACTTAGTAACTATGTGGTGTAGGTAAGCCACAACACACAACTCACAAGCTCACACGAGATTGAAAGTCAAACTTTCATTCTCATCACTTTCAAAATTAATAATACCAATCCATTCCGTTTTTAAAATACTTCTATAACTTGTCGGCCCCATTTATTTCGTGCAATAAATATTTCGTTTAATTTCTTTACTAGTACTATTTTCTTTATCAATAGGTCTATCAAATTCACCAATAGTAAGCCTGTCTTTAAATCTACGTTTTTCTATTGATGAGCGGCGGCATTTGATACTCTAAACTAAATGTAGTGTACTTTTCTGCTAATAAAAGGACAAGTTGGAACTTGGAAGTATACACTAGTAATCGTTTTATTATTCTATAGCAATAGTTATTATCTAGTACACACTACATATAGAGCGCATCTTATACTGAATTAGCCTAACTAATCCTGATATTAGACGATCTCCGATATATTTTGCTATTTTTCTTCTATAATAGAGATGTGATTGCTCTAATATATTTCTCTAAAATAGAGATCTCCAAATATAGAGAAATACTATTTCTTTTTCTATAAATAGAGGAAAATATAGCAATATCTATTTCAGAAGAAGAAAATAGAGTAGAGTTGAAGTAGTTTTGGTTCTAAATGCTATTATATAGGCAAATATAGAAGAGTGTTGGAGATGCTCTTAGTAAACAAAAAAAATCATGATATTAATAAACAAAAGTTAGATTTTTCTTCTGTCATTTCAGTTTTGGTATGTATATATGTCTATATTTACTTTGTTGTATATATATTCTTTAATGTGGATATTTTTTTATTATTTTGTCAGCTACCCATCTTAAACTAGATTAAGTGTTGGTTAGACGAGCCGATCCTTCGAAGAGAACTTTTATCTGTCTGTGTCTGATCTATATGAAAGAAAATATATCCTCTAATATTTGCTTCTTTTGTTAATGAATCTGTCCGACCATTCATATTCTAGAAATATGAAAGAGAGAGTCGCATACTCGAATTCCTCATGTAGTCTTTTGAACAACCTCAATCTCCATCACATCTCGATGTGAAGATCTCAAAGATTCAAAATATGACATAGTACAACACTTATTCAAAATAACATATAGTAAGCAGGAAAAATAAAGAGATGGGATTTTACACCAATACCAATACTTCTAAATCAATCAAATATATAAACCAATAACAAACATGTGAACAATATTTCCGACCCCTTTGGAATTCATAAGGCCATTGTAAAACAATCCCCCGTAATTAATTGTAATTACCGAGGGAACTTATTAAATTATTAATATTTAGCTCAAGATATCTAAAGAGTTAATTCGGAAAGCCAAAAATAAATAAACTATAAAAGGAAAAAGAGATGATGATCCTAAAATTAGAACCATCTGATTAGGCAAATTCTTCAGAAGAAATTGGGGTTTTCATCCAACACAATATCACCAATCGGTCCACCAGAATCCTCAAACAGCCACTTTTCAAACAAAGACCATTGACTTTGGTTACTGCATCCAGTTATGTCTGGTTTGGTCTCATGATCAGGTGATACGCCAGCCTGATGATATGATGAGTCACAGCCTTTCAAATGATCAAACCCCAAAAATGACTGAAATGCCCCTGCATAGTCCTTATCGACATCACTCTTGATCACTTCTTTTGTCTCATAATCTGGAGAAACCCTTAGACCGGCAGAGTTCTGAGTCTTTGGAGGGTTCTTCACCCACCCTTTGAGCAGTTTTGCTATATTCTCGGTGCTCGAGGCATAAGCAGTAGATGTTTCTTGCATCCTAAGAAACCTGCAAGCTGAGGAAGTAGAACGTCTTGATTCAGCAGAAGAAGATGTTGTGGCTGTAGTGGCAAATGTAGAGGTAATGATTGGTTCTACGACAGGAGACAAAGCCTCAGAGAGAGCCTTCTTCGCCAAATGAATATCAGTTTGAAGCCTTCTTTCCCATTGGCCTCTTGAGATGTTTGAGTTTGAATTAGCAGAAGAAGATGATGGAGAAGAAGAGAGCGAGGAACGGTCTCTTGATTGATCAAATTCTTGAAGAGAATCTTGATTGGCTTTGTTGAGTTTCTTCTTCAAATGAGTGTTCCAATAGTTCTTAATGTCGTTGTCTGTTCTTTGTGGAAGATATGACGCAATTGCAGCCCATCTATACCAAATAATAAATGTCCTCTATTAATATTTTTTATTTCTTCTCATTTCAAAAATTTGGGAAAAACAAAATTAGAGAAATCATCTTTTGGTTAGGACTTAGGAGTGAACAATTAAATTTACCTATTCCCCAAGAGAGCTTGGAGATGGACAATCATCTTTTCTTCATGTTCTGTAAAGTTGCCTCTCTTGATTCCTGGCCTTAAATAGTTTGTCCATCTAAGCCTACAACTCTTGCTGCATCTAAGTAACCCTGAATTTTTAAGAAAAAATGATGATAAAGGTAAGAAAAATGTTTAAAATAGATAAGTAGAGACTTAAATTTTACATACATAAAAAAACAAAAAACAAGATCTCATGCATTAGATCTCGATCCTAAATTCATTATCAAAACCCCTAGCTAATTTATTTCAAATATGGTTTTGATTACGCTTATTCCACAGTCAAACTCATTTGGAAAACAGTGTTTGTACTAGCTAACCGATTAATCCGTACCACTTTGGTTCCTTGTCTACCTTTCAACCTCGTAACCCTAGTAATGTCTACATATATTCATACAAACCATGAGAGATGATGTAATATTTGTAAATAATGAGAGAGCTGACGCTTGAAGATTAGCATACCAGTATTGGTCGGAACGGCTCTCCAATTACCAGGACCATGTTCTTGGATGTAAGTTACTAGAATGATATCTTCTTCAGGAGTCCATGGCCCTTTCTTCACTCCTCCTTTGTCACAACAAGGAGGTCTCACCATTATCTTGAGCTCTCTTTATCTATCAATTAATTTAAAATCACTCACTTTTTCTGTTTTTTTTCTTGGCCGCTCTTAATTTCCCACTACAAGAACTCTTTGCCAAGACAATAGAAGAAAACTGGAACAAATTTAGTTGTTTATAAGTCACAGTACTCTTAAGCTCACTAATTAGTACTCTTGACTTTGGATGGATCTAAATGGTCTAAGCTTGGCGACAAAGGTCTATGTCCACCTTCTTCTTCCATATATATAAAAGATAGAAAGAGAAGTTGCTGACCCCTCTTGGTCTCTCAAAATTGAGGTATTTAATTTAATAAATATAAATAAATTAAAATAAAATGGGTAAAGCATTAACTACAAAAGTGGAGGTAAAGCCTCCAAAGTCAGCCACGAAAGTAAAAGTCTCTACCCTCCACACAAAACCGCGTGGCATTCAATGTGGGTTTGCTCCTTTCAAAAACCCTAATATGAAAAAAAATAATGAATGAGGTTATGTTATTTAAAATTGAGAATAACGGGAACATGCATGATAACATGACAATGATATGTGAGATGATATCTCCCTCTCTAGCTATTGATTTATTGCTATGATAATTTTAAGAATTGAATAGTGGCTATTGCATTTATGTGTAATGCATAGGCTTTGTTAGTAATAGTAATTGATGAAAGGGTCTTTTGACGAACGAGATTTTCTCTGCGTCATGGTTTGCTGTTTTGGTGTTCCATGAAAACGAATTTATATTTTTTTAATTAGAAAAAAGGAAAAATATTGCTGTTTCGGATTTAACCAGTGGGTCTTTGGCGTTTGTCAAATTACATGGTCTACGTCATTCATGGTGTTAGGAATTTTTTTTTTGACTGAATGGTGTTAGGAACTTCTCTATATTTTGTTCAAAAGAAAAAAGAACTTCTTCTGGTCAAAAAGAAAAAAAGGAACTTCTATATATATATATAATATGTTTGTATATGCATCTATATGCATATATCATTATATGATTTGGTATGTTTTTATTCGGGTATGGTTAGCGATTTGAATTGATGCACCACATCTGGATTTTTGGTAAACATAGTTTTAAATGAAATTAAGAGATATTTTTATGAGAATTTGGCATAAGATAATGGAGATTTCTGGATTTGATAGACACAAGTCATACAACCATATCTATTTATGTCAACGTGTGTATGTATGTATATATCAACAAATTAATTAAAAAGATGATATCAATTTGATTTTCACGAGGCCGGAAGAAAAGGAAGAAGAAGAGACACGGGACTCCTTTTATTTCTTCTCTTTTGTCGATGTTGTGCTATATGCGATATCTATTTATTTCTATATTTTATATTTATATGTATTTATGCAGGTAGGTTTTCTTTTCGTTGATTTGTATAAGTGTGGAATTTTATTTTGTCGAAAGTTTACCGATTATGTACGATTATAAAAATGTGTTAACAGGCTGTTTATCAATCATTTGGATTCAGATTGCATTTTATCAACTCAAACACGTCAATACGTCATGCATTAATACCAAACTAAAAAACAACTCATCAGTTACGAATCCAACTCTCTTTTAAAGTAATTCGAATTTCCGATGGCCACAGAAATGGGAGTTATGTACTTTATAATAGTATGATATATTGTAGATATGGTATTTTACACTAGTATATATCACATAACGCATTAACATGTAGGGATGAATCATATGGAGGCATACTATTCTTGTAAATTATACATATATGATTTGCTATTCTTAAATGGCGATCAAGAACATGGAATGCATGTGTGGTGTATGGATGGTGCTTGTGATGTAGGGACGGGCAAAGCACATTTTCCAGCGTAAATACCTATTTTAATTATTAGCTAGATAAAAGAAATAAAAAGAGAGAAAACTCTTTATTAACTTTTTCTACAACACTCTACCGTGATTTCACCGGTCTAGAAAACCAAACCGGAAGTATCAAATCGACATATAACATAGCTGAAAATGAATTTCTTGTCCCATGTGCAAGGTTTTCCGCCATTATGCGCTTTTGGAATATGTCGGATAATAAAATTGGGGAAAACTCTTTAGTGGCATAAAAAAATAAATACTATTAGGTATTGAATACTGTTTGCCAAAAATAAAAAGAGAAATAAAAGCACTGCAAGCGCACATGCAGTTAATACATAAGACCAAATGCAAAGTTCAGTCCCTATTTATTATAGCAAGTGCCAGTGCATGCGAACGGTACCATTTTCCTTAACCCAAACGAATTGATAACCGCACTTAACCGGTTGTTAGGTTTGGTTATTAAGTTGTTTAAATATCGAGTTAAGGCCTATTTAAGGCTATTGAATGTTTGGGCCTGGTGATTAAACAACGGGCCATACTTTCTAAACTGGGACCCATTAATTGAAGTCATCTTCTCAGATATTCCGGCCCGGCCATCTGATCAAGTTTGTTTGTTGGTATCAAGAAGACAAGCAGTTGGCAAGTCAATGTATATGTTAAGTTAGATGAGATTCCGGTTTAAAAGTATGACCCGTGACCGTATAATTATTTACATAAACTATATGTTTAACATATTTGAAACTATAATTTCTATTAAATTAAATTTGTTATAAAAAAAATTATCGCTGTTGTTGTTTATTATTAGAGCTTGATCAGTGACCGTATAATTATTTTCTTTCATTTAAAAATTTTCTTTGTACTAATGGTATAATATATACATATATATATATATAGGATTAGTACACGATTGTTATATTAGTATGCAGGTCAAAAGCGAAATGTTATATTAGTACACGATTGCAAATCATGTATAATATTTATAGCATGTAGTTGCATGATCATACGTAATTGATGACATCATAATTTTTCTACTATACCATATGTAATTTTTATTATCATTAAATATGGTAAATTTAGAATTATGAAATGTATTTATTAAACTGAAAAGACAACATTAATAAAAAAACTATAGATAATTTTGAAATTGATTTAATAAAAAAAGAAAGTTAAAATTTTATATTAGGACCACACATTAATTCAACTAAAAAGACAAATATTAAAATAGGTAATTTTGGGGTTTAGGGTTTGAAGGGTTTGGAGTTAAGTTATAGGGTTTACGGTTTTGTTTTTTTTAAATACAAAATACAAATAAATAAATAAATAATTTTATAAATCAAAAAGCATTTTATGAACAAGAGATCATTTCACTTGTGTTTTGTTATTTTTAATTGCAAAAAAAACAGTTTATGAAACAAGAGATCATTTCACTTGCGTGAAACAAAAGTATAATCACTTTTCATTTTCATATGTTTAGATGGAACTAAACCATTTTGCAAGAAACTCGATCATGTAAGATATTATTTTACAAATGGGACATAAGAAATGATATGTTTTATGAACGTTTGCACCAGAATAAGAATTGAATAAAGGGAGAATTACCAATTGTGACTCAAAACTTGGAGTCAAACCCAAAAGAGTACCCCAACTTGGGTCAAAGGCAAAAGTAACTTAAAAGGCTATTGAAATTACAACTATCTCCTTGTGAACAAACAAAAAAACGGATTTTTTTTTACGTTTCTACCCCTCGCAAGTCGTCTGTAAACAGACGACTTGAAAATAAGTCGTCCAGACGACTTTAAGTTAAGTCGTCTGGACAGTTATTCTTAAACATAATTTAAAAATTTTGTAGAAAATATTTTGATAAGTGAAAAATTGGAATTATGTAATTAACATATGTCTTAAGAGATATAAATTAATATATAACAAATTTCAATTGTTTTCAGCCCAGATGAGTGAAAGTAGTGAGTCATGATATTCTTTAGTTTATGTTTCATCAACATATGTTGTAGTATTGTATGTGTTCTTAGGGTTAGATTTTGGAAAGCATTAAAACCGTTTTTGAAAATTTTTAAAATTACCTAGGCGTGTTCGTTTCTGTGTATAGTAAACACTATTGAAGTATAATTTGATTTTATAACGTGGTTAGTAAGTTAATTTAGTCATTTTAGTTTAGGGGTTCATTTTAGGGTATTGGACGACTTAATATTTAGTCTTCTGTTCCCAGACGACTAAATATTAGGTCGTCTGATGTACATTATCAGCCAGAATAAGTCGTCTAAACCGGACCAAACCTTAAAGTTTACCAATGTACTTTTAAAGCTAACCGGATTATTTACCCAATATATAAGGTGATTTTTTTTTTTTTTTTTTCATTTTCGCGAACAGAAACCCTAACAGTTCTCTCTCACCGGCGATATCAAAGGCGATTCGAATTCCCACTATTTCCGAACAACCATCGTTCTCAACGTCGGCTATCTATCTCACTTCATTCTCACCGTTGTCGCCGCAGCTTCTTCTAACCCTAGCGCCGCCGATTCCTCTAAACCCTAGCGCCCCGCTTCCACTATTTCCGAACAAACCGTCGCCCTCGCCACCGTGCTCACCAACGTTCTCACCGCCGCTTACTCTAAACACTAGCTAGCACCGCCGTTTCTTCTAAACCCTAGCGCCGCCGCTTCTTCTAAACCCTAGCGCCGCCGCTTCTTCTCTGTAAACCGTAGCGCCGTTTCTCTGTAAACCCTAACGCCGGTAAGTCATCAAACTCGTGGAAAAGATGAACATAAAACGTTGTCTCTTTCAATTTACTCATTCTCACCGTTTCACGTTTATTTTTTCAGATCTATAACCACAATGACGAGTACTCGAACTCCTTCTGCGACTAATCAGGTCCGCTTGAAATTTTTCTACTGGAAGACTTGTAAGTAAGTCGTCTGGAAAGTCTTCAACCTGGACGACTTAGTACGTCCATTTGGAAGACTTTCCAGACGACTTAAATATAAGTCGTCAACTAAGTCGTCCAGTTGGACGACTTTCTAGACGACTTATATTTAAGTCGTCTACTAAGTCGTCTGGAGTAACAATTAAGGCGTGATTGATTTAGCTTGTGTTCTGACTTCTATTGTTGTCTTTGATTATTTTGCAGACAAAAAGGATGGATATTCCAGAACTCCCCCGTAGGTTATACACATTAGGGGAAGAGCCAGAACCCCACAATAGCATTTCGTATCATACGGATAACACGAAGTTGCATACTGCTCTTAGGGAAGCTCTCACTGATGCTGAATTTGAAGAGCTCAAGGAGTCGAGATTGGGAGTTTTCATCAAGTTCAAGGAGCAGGGATTTGGTTGGGCTTCAAGGCTGGTTCACCACTTGCTCGGTTTAAAGCTGGACATTAGAAGAAGTACGAGATGTGGTGTCTCGTTGGTCCAGAACCTGCGAGGTTTTCACTGTTAGAGTTTGAAAACATCACTGGTCTAAACTGCGACTACATCGAGGACCTTGAGACACCAGAATGTGAAGTTACCCCACAGATGGTTTCTTTCTGGGAGATGATGGGAGTTCATCGGGAAGCTGGGCCAAGTACTGATCAGATAATAGCAGCACTGAAGAGATGCGGGGATTGGTCCAGGGAAGATCGCAAGCGACTCGCGTACCTTTCCATCTTCACTGGATTCATTGAAGGGAAAAAGTTCTCAAGCGCTACACGAGCTACTCTCGCAAGGCTAGTGATGGATTTAGAAAGGTTTGAGAATTATCCATGGGGGAGAGTCGCGTTTAAGGTGCTGATGGACTCTTTGTGGAACAAAGATATTACTGGCTGTTACACCGTGGATGGCTTTATACAAGTTCTTCAGGTCTGGGCGTACGAAGCTATTCCGGGATTGGGTGCTAGTATTGGTCTACCCAGAGCAAACAGTCCGTCTCCACCGATTCTGGCTTACGACGGCAGCAGAGGCCGCAGATTCATGAAAGCTGCTATCTTGAGTCAGGTACCTTTCCATCTTCACTTAATTAAGTCGTCCGGAAGGTCTTCCAGCTGGACGACTTAGTAGACGACTTATTATAAGTCGTCTGGAAGGTCTTCCAGCTGGACGACTTAGTAGACGACTTATTATAAGTCGTCTGGAAGGTCTTCCAGCTGGACGACTTAGTAGACGACTTATTATAAGTCGTCTGGAAGGTCTTCCAGCTGGACGACTTAGTAGACGACTTATTATAAGTCGTCTGGAAGGTCTTCCAGCTGGACGACTAGTAACGACTTATTATAAGTCGTCTGGAAGGTCGTCCAGCTGGACGACTTAGTAGACGACTTATAATAAGTCGTCTGGAAGGTCGTCCAGCTGGACGACTTAGTTGACGACTTATAATTAAGTCGTCTATTTAGTATTTTGTTTCAAATATCTAACTCGATTCTTCTTCTATTTACTGCAGACCCGCGTGATCAACTTTGTTGAGAAGGACATTAGTGAAATGTGGCCAAAATGGGACTCTGAGGTTGATGACGTGCCCGCGGAGAACATCATTAAAGTGATGTATGATCGGAGACCGTGGAAGTGGACCATGGATTGCTGGGAAGTCACTGGTACAAAACCCAAGTTTGTGACTCCATCGAAAAGAGCCAAAGAGATGGTTGTGGAGGAGGTGGAGGAAGACAATCAGAGACCTCGGAAGAAAGCTCGTAAAGAGGCTCCTAAAGAGGCTCCTAAAGAGGCTAGAGAAGAGGCTCCTACAGAGGCTACAGAAGAGGCTACAGAAGAGGCTAGAGAAGAGGCTAGTTGGGTGACCAGAGAGGAGTTAGAAAACATGTTCAAGGACTTAGGTGACATGATGAAAGAGGGGTTTAAGAAGTGCATCAGGGAGATTAGGAAGATCTCCGATAGATTGGAAGCTGTGGAGAAGAAGGTTGGTGTCACCATCAGGCTACCCCTCAAGCCCCAGAAACCGGGGTTAGTAAAAAACACCCTACCCCACAAGCCCCAGAACCGGGGCTAGTAACAAACAGACTACTCCTCAAAAGGATCAGCCTCCACTTCAAACCAATCATCCTACTCCTCCCACCAGACAGCCTGCTCCTCAAAGGCAAAGCCTACTCCTCAACGAAACAGCCTGCTCCTCAAACTAAACAGCCTGCTCCTCAAACTAAACAGCCTGCTCCTCAAACGAAACAGCCTGCTCCTCAAACTAAACAGCCTGCTCCTCAGACGAAACAGCCTGCTCCTCAAACGAAAAAGCCTTCTCCACAAAAGAAACAGCCTTCTCCTCTGCCCAAAGAGGTTAATATCAAATCTTTAAGTCGTCTGGTCTTTGTATAGATTTGTAAATATATAAGTCGTCTGGAAGGTTTTCCAGCTGGACGACTTACAAATAAGTCGTCTGGAAGGTTTTCCAGCTGGAAAACCTTCCAGACGACTTATTTGTAAGTCGTCCAGCTGGAAAACCTTCCAGAAGACTTACAAATAAGTCGTCTGAACTCCAGCTGGAACCAAATCCTCTCCCAACTTTTATTTAAGTCGTCCAGGGTTAACTTGTTCTCTTTTATTGCAGAGATTGTTGCCGGAGGATACAGCAGATGAGGCGATCTCGGTATATAAGATCTTGCCGGAGGATAAAGCAGATGGTGTCACCTCCAAAGAGATTGTTCCTCTCACTTCCACTGACCAACCGAGCTTCGCTTCCAACGATCAACAACCGAGCTTCGCTTCCACCGATCCAGCTTCAGCTTCAGAACCGAGCCTGGTTGTATTGGACCAAACAGCTCCCACTGCTTCTGTGCGTGCAAGGAGTGAACGAACGAAGAAACCTGCTCCCACGCAGATATCTCCTTATACGGCAGAGAGAAGGAAACTCCTTAGAGTGGGAAAGTATAATCCATTTCCCACACTAAACAGACCTAAGATGAAGGAGCTCGCTGATTGGTTGAAAACTGATCCGTAAGTGATTGCTTTACCCATAATAGCTTGATTTAGTCTACCAAAACTGATTGCTTTTTTGTTTGCAGTGATTATTTCACTAAGGAAGAGGACAAACCACGTACATCACCAACTTGGTGGTATCAAAAACTCCGGACATCCAAAGCATGGCTGGAAGACGTAGTAAGTCTTCTGCTTATCTTTAAGTCGTCTGGTAACTTGTCTTTGTATAGATTTGTAAATATATAAGTCGTCTGGAAGGTTTCCAGCTGGACGACTTATTTGTAAGTCGTCCAGCTGGAAAACCTTCCAGAAGACTTACAAATAAGTCGTCTGGTAACTTGTCTTTGTATAGATTTGTAAATATATAAGTCGTCTGGAAGGTTTTCCAGCTGGACGACTTACAAATAAGTCGTCTGGAAGGTTTTCGAGCTGGAAAACCTTCCAGACGACTTATTTGTAAGTCGTCCAGCTGGAAAACCTTCCAGACGACTTATTTGTAAGTCGTCTGGAAGGTTCTAACTTGTATTATTTTATATGCAGCATATAGATGCTTGGATGAATGTGCTGAGGCAGAGGTATAAGGAGAACCCACAATGTTTCCGGAGCGAGCGAATGTGCTTCCTGGATCACAACTTTACCCAGTCTTGGAGAGAACAGTATCTGGTCTTCAAAACATCGTCGTCTGATCACAATGGTTTAGGAAAAATGCTACCTAGTGGGGCGGCGAGTTTGTATGACGGATCAATGCCTTCATTTTGCCAATCAAACAAGTGGGGGGAGGACATTGATGATATCTATGCGCCACTGAACTTGGACAACAAACATTGGGTGGCTATTGGATATCGATCCCTAAGAGGCACATAGTCGTCTGGGACAGCATACCTTCAACTACCATACCAGAAAGATGGGATGAGATAATGGAGCCTTTTCTCGAGATGGTCCCTTATCTGATTGTGGAGTGCGGAGACCAGATGCATGGGTTGGAGCGATACACTTATGAGAGACTCCTCAAAGATGTACCCACGGCCAACAATGGTGATTGTGGCGTGTACGCTGCAAAGTACATTGAATGTCATGCTCTTGGGGTCCCCTTTAGCCCTAAAGACTTTGCTAGGTCCAATGCGAAGACTATGAGGGATACTATGGCTTTGGCTATATGGACGGAGCTTGTTGATCAGCATCTGAAAGATAATGAGGATGGTGGTATGTTTGTAGGCATGTATGATTAGATACACAAATCAATTTGTATAGATTTTTTAACTTGTATAGATTTTTAACTTGTATAGATTTTTAACTTGTATAGATACACAAATCAATTTGTATATTTGAACTATTTGTATACACAAATCTATTTGTATATTTGAACTATTTGTTTACACAAAATCTATTTGTATGTTTGTGGGCATGTATGATTTATTTGATTTTCTAACTTGTATAGATTTTCTAACTTACAAATAAGTCGTCTGGAAGGTTTTCCAGCTGGACGACTTACAAATAAGTCGTCTGGAAGGTTTTCCAGCTGGACGACTTACAAATAAGTCGTCTGGAAGGTTTTCCAGCTGGACGACTTACAAATAAGTCGTCTGGAAGGTTTTCCAGCTGGACGACTTACAAATAAGTCGTCTGGAAGGTTTCCAGCTGGACGACTTACAAATAAGTCGTCTGGAAGGTTTTCCAGCTGGACGACTTACAAAAATACACTTGAAGGGATAGTAGAAGGTAGTCTAAACACTGGACGACTTAAATACACTGGACGACTTAAATACACTGGACGACTTCGTAAAAGGTCGTCTAAAAAAATACACTTGAAGGATAGTAGAAGGTAGTCTAATACACTGGACGACTTCGTAGAAGGTAGACGAAACACTGGACGACTTAGAAATTAGTCGTCTGGACGGGTAATCAAGACTGGACGACTTATATTTAGGTCGTCTGGACAACTAGTCAACTGGTTGTGTACATTGTGGTTTCGTATGGCCAGTTTCCTTGCAGTTTGAGCATCTCCGTGCCCTGTGTTTCTTCCTGGGTTTGTGTCCCCTCATCCTAGATAGCTCCAACCAAGATTGCCATCTTGATTTCTTCTGTCTCCCCGGACCACGCTTTACGTTTGGAGGAAAGCATTCTCGTTCCTCAATATGTTGTGACACGATAGGATATATATTCTCTGAGTATCCTGCATACAGATGATTCTTTGAGTAAAGTGGACATACAAGTGTGTCGATATGCACACCAGCATGTGTTCCAGCTGCTATAGCATGAGAGCAAGGTATTTTCTCCACTCCATAGACACCACAACCACACTTTACATGTTCCAAATCAACCGCACAGTCCATTTTGCCACCTTTGACAAAGAAACGCCATCCATCAATTGGTTCGACCGTCATCGTATCCGCTATCTCTGATCGAACAGCAAGCAAGTATTCACACCCCGGCTATGTACAGTTGGGAGACTCAAAGCATCTTGTCTCCTTTTCCAATACCATTTTCCTAACTTCTGCCTTATGAACTCCAGCAGGAACGGAATCGGAAATCCTCTTGCTCGCTTCAGTGCGGAATTAATAGATTCAGCGATGTTGCTTGTTTTTATGTTGAACCTGTTCCCTTACAATAAACCCTTGACCATAGCTTGGCGTCGGCCTTCTCCAAATACGTTGCAAGTTCCGGGTTTGCACTCCGTATCTCAGCCATGTACCGGTTAAAATCGTGAACCGTGTGCGCATAAGCAGCCCCTTTCACCAAGTACATGAGATGTTTCCCTTAAACTTTTTGACAATGTTATCTTGAAGGTGATAATAACATATTCCTCGGGTTGCCCAAGGAAACACCTTCTCACACGCACTTTTAATGGCCGCGTGCCGGTCAGAGACTATCACCAGAGGCTTGTCATGAGATATACAACTAGCCAATTTTGTGAAAAAC
This sequence comes from Raphanus sativus, assembly GCF_000801105.2. NCBI lineage: Eukaryota > Viridiplantae > Streptophyta > Magnoliopsida > Brassicales > Brassicaceae > Raphanus > Raphanus sativus. The sequence goes on from NC_079514.1 coordinate 12,533,588, forward strand.
CATTCCCAAGAAGGTTCATCTTCAGCATCCACGATCCCAAAAGCCAATGGGAATATCTGAAAATTGCCATCTTGTGCGGCTGCAACTAACATAACACCTCCATACTTCCACTTAGGTGAGTTCCATCCACCACAATGACCCTTCTCTGATACTTAAAACCTTTGATAGAAGCTCCAAAAGAGAGAAATAGATACTTAAATCTTTTCTCAGAATCAAGTTCTATAGCCGTGATAGAATCAGGATTTGCAATGGAGATTTGCTCGAGATATGAAGGCAGACGCGAATACCCTTCTTCTGCTGATCCTCTCACCAATTTCTGTGCAATAACAGTGCTCTGTATGAAGTGGTGTAATCAAGCGTCATGCCAAACATGTTCTTCATTGCATCAGTGATATGCTGTGGAGTTATCCCATCAATGATCCCAACACGATCAATGAAAAGACTACCACATACTTTGGAGTACAGTGTCTCCGCTGAGCGATTCGGTCTCCAATTGAGCATAAATGTTTTTCCACATACTTTGTTACCCAAAACGTGTTTGACCCATGTTTCACACTCGCTCTGATCTTCCATCCACAACCGCTAACCCGACATATTGCCACAAGGAGAGTTTTTGTTGATTTGTATATTCTGAAAGAAACCTACCCCTCACTGCTGTCAACCGCAGCTCTGAAGCAGTGCATCCTTGCTAACAAACTCTGGTTGACATAGATGCTGGTACAATCCGATTTTCTCCTTCAATAGCATTTGTCTTAGCATATGTCTTTTCAATTTCTTCAAAACAAATATTATCATCATCTCCTCGTCCTCATCTAGAACCTTTCCATAAAGACTGTAATCCCCACCATTCTGATCCGTTTCACCAACAATAGTGTTATCAGCATCCTCCTCCCCTTTCCTCTCCCCATTTCCTCCTCCCCATCTTGATTTTCATCTTCAACAGACTCATTATCACCAACATCTTCAAACATTCATCAGCCTCATCATTATCACCAACATCTTTCTTCCCTTCACCAGCTTCATCATTATCACCAACATCTTCTTCCCATCACCAGCTCATCATTATCACCAGCTTCTTCTCTTTTCTCTGAAACCGTTTCCACCTTGCTGCGGCTTGATACACAAAGACATACTCTATGCGTTTTGAGTATCTCGAGCAAGTTTCGAACTTGTCTATCACTTGTAACATGAATGGAGGACTGCTTGGAGTCATCATCATTTCTGCTGGTAATGAGTAGCTAATCTCCACAGTCACTGATCTCATGTCCAGGTTATATCTTCTTGAGCCATTGCAACAAGTTCAGCATGTGTTGAATCTTCATTCAATAAAAACAATCTTGCTCCTTTGAGATCATCAACCACAAAATCCCAACGGAAATCTCTCAACAACCATTCTCCATACACTGCATGTAACTTAAAATCATCTGCAAAATTCAAAATAAAACACATTAGTAACATAGAGAAAATGAAGAAGTTCAACAAACATTATCGCAGACGACTTAGATTTAAGTCGTCCAGAAGACTAAAGGTAAGTCGTCTAAAGAGGTCACTTTTGCAATTGAAAATTAAAGGGACGATTAATTCTAAGTCGTCCGGCTTTGTTGTTTAAAAAAAAAAATTCAGACGAATATATATAAGTCGTCTACGAAAACGGGCTAGTTTTGCATTTGACCGAATCGTGTCAGATCTTTGACTATTTCTGGACGACTTATAAATCAGTCGTCTCTGGAAAGTAAAAATTTCAATATTTTATTCAAACTAGACGACTTACACGTAAGTCGTCCCAGGTTAGTTTTGTAATTGAAAAATAAAACACAAATTGAAATTAACTTTTCTCAGACGACTTAACTAAAAGTCGTCCAGCTAGACGACTTAATTTAAGGTCGTCCGGGATAAGCAAGGTTTGGACGACTTAATTGGGAAAAATTCTGGACGACTTTGCTTTCCCCGGACGACTTTAAATTAAGTCTTCTGACGGGACGACTTTATATTATGTCGTCTGGTAAAATTAAATTATGAAGTTTTATTTTTCAACTACAAAACCTAAGACGACTTACACGTAAGTCGTCTAGTTTAATAAAATATTGAAATTTTAACTTTCGAGAGACGACTGAATTATAAGTCGTCCAGAAATAGTCAAAGATCTGACACGATTCGGTCAAATGCAAACTAGCCTGTTCTCGTAGACGACTTATTATAAGTCGTCTGGACTGTTTTTTTTCACCAAACAAAGCTGGACGACTTAGTTTAAGTCGTCCGTTTGACCAGAAGACTCATCAGTAAGTCTTCTACATACAGATGACTTACTTGTAAGTCTTCTACGCGAACAGATTTTGAAAAAAATTCAAATTCGTACCTTCAACTAGGTGAGATGACTTTGTTGCACACAGGGTCTTCTCCAACCACCCAGAACCTCAAACGAAAGCAACCGTAAAGTCAAAACGAAAGAAATATGGCCAACAATTTGAATCAAAAGCTTCAGTTTTTTGGATGAATATGGAGAGAAAGTGAAAAATGTTGTTTTTAGTTCATAACAATTGAAACAGAGAGATTAAAGAGATTTACGTGCATTAAAGGCATTAAAGCCCAAACAGTTCGTAATACAAGGTTTTCCCACTATTCATGGCGAGTGGCAATATTGTAAATACTTGA
>NC_079514.1:12536339-12613692 GCF_000801105.2 Raphanus sativus
AACTAAAACAGCCTGCTCCTCAGACGAAACAGCCTGCTCCTCAAACGAAAAAGCCTTCTCCACAAAAGAAACAGCTTCTCCTCTGCCCAAAAGAGTTAATATCAATCTTTAAGTCGTCTGGTCTTTGTATAGATTTGTAAATATTAGTCGTCTGGAAGTTTTCCAGCTGGACGACTTACAAATAATCGTCTGAAGGTTTCCAGCTGGAAAACCTTCCAGACGACTTATTTGTAAGTCGTCAGCTGGAAAACCTTCCAGAAGACTTACAAATAAGTCGTCTGAACTCCAGCTGAAACATCCTCTCCCAACTTTTATTTAAGCGTCCAGGTTAACTTGTTCTCTTTTATTGCAGAGATTGTTGCCGGAGGATACAGCAGATGGAGCGATCTCGGTATATAAGATCTTGCCGGAGGATAAAGCAGATGGTGTCACCTCCAAAGATTGTTCCTCTCACTTCACTGACCAACCGAGCTTCGCTTCCAACGATCAACAACCGAGCTTCGCTTCCACCGATCCAGCTTCAGCTTCAGAACCGAGCCTGGTTGTATTGGACCAAACAGCTCCCACTGCTTCTTGCGTGCAAGGAGTGAACGAACGAAGAAACCTGCTCCCACGCAGATATCTCCTTATACGGCGAGAGAAGGAAACTCCTTAGAGTGGGAAAGTATATCCATTTCCCACACTAAACAGACCTAAAGATGAAGGAGCTCGCTGATTGGTTGAAAACTGATCCGTAAGTGATTGCTTTACCCATAATAGCTTGATTTAGTCTACCAAAACTATTGCTTTTTTGTTTGCAGTGATTATTTCACTAAGGAAGAGGACAAACCACGTACATCACAACTTGGTGGTATCAAAAACTCCGGACATCCAAAGCATGGCTGGAAGACGTAGTAAGTCTTCTGCTTATCTTTAAGTCGTTCTGTAACTTGTCTTTGTATAGATTTGTAAATATATAAGTCGTCTGGAAGGTTTTCCAGCTGGACGACTTATTTGTAAGTCGTCCAGCTGGAAAACCTTCCAGAAGACTTACAAATAAGTCGTCTGGTAACTTGTCTTTTGTATAGATTTGTAAATATATAAGTCGTCTGAAGGTTTTCCAGCTGGACGACTTACAAATAAGTCGTCTGGAAGGTTTTCGAGCTGGAAAACCTTCCAGACGACTTATTTGTAAGTCGTCCAGCTGAAAACCTTCCAGACGACTTATTTGTAAGTCGTCTGGAAGGTTCTAACTTGTATTATTTTATATGCAGCATATAGATGCTTGGATGAATGTGCTGGCGAGGGTATAAGGAGAACCCACAATGTTTCCGGAGCGAGCGAATGTGCTTCTGGATCACAACTTTACCCAGTCTTGGAGAGAACAGTATCTGGTCTTCAAACATCGTCGTCTGATCACAATGGTTTAGGAAAAATGCTACTAGTGGGGCGGCGAGTTTGTATGACGGATCAATGCCTTCATTTTGCCAATCAAACAAGAAGTGGGGGAGGACATTGATGATATCTATGCGCCACTGAACTTGGACAACAAACATTGGTGGCTATTTGGATATCGATCCCTAAGAGGCACATAGTCGTCTGGACAGCATACCTTCAACTACCATACCAGAAAGAGGATGAGATAATGGAGCCTTTTCTCGAGATGGTCCCTTATCTGATTGTGGAGTGCGGAGACCAGATGCATGGGTTGGAGCGATACACTTATGAGAGACTCCTCAAAGATGTACCCACGGCCAACAATGGTGATTGTGGCGTGTACGCTGCAAAGTACATTGAATGTCATGCTCTTGGGGTCCCCTTTAGCCCTAAAGACTTTGCTAGGTCCAATGCGAAGACTGAGGATACTATGGCTTTGGCTATATGGACGGAGCTTGTTGATCAGCATCTGAAAATAATGAGGATGGTGGTATGTTTGTAGGCATGTATGATTAGATACACAAATCAATTTGTATAGATTTTTTAACTTGTATAGATTTTTTAACTTGTAGTAGTTTTTAACTTGTATAGATACACAAATCAATTTGTATATTTGAACTATTTGTTACACAAATCTATTTGTATATTTGAACTATTTGTTTACACAAATCTATTTGTATGTTTGTGGGCATGTATGATTTATTGATTTTCTAACTTGTATAGATTTTCTAACTTACAAATAAGTCGTCTGGAAGGTTTTCCAGCTGGACGACTTACAAATAAGTCGTCTGGAAGGTTTTCCAGCTGGACGACTTACAAATAAGTCGTCTGGAAGGTTTCCAGCTGGACGACTTACAAATAAGTCGTCTGGAAGGTTTTCCAGCTGGACGACTTACAAATAAGTCGTCTGGAAGGTTTCCAGCTGGACGACTTACAAATAAGTCGTCTGAAGGTTTTCCAGCTGGCGCGAAACTTAAAAAATACACTTGAAGGGATAGTAGAAGTAGTCTAAACACTGGACGACTTAAATACACTGGACGACTTAAATACACTGGACGACTTCGTAAAAGTCGTCTAAAAAAATACACTTGAAGGGATAGTAGAAGGTAGTCTAAACACTGGACGACTTCGTAGAAGGTAGACGAAACACTGGACGACTTAGAAATTAGTCGTCTGGACGGGTAATCAAGACTGGACGACTTATATTTAGGTCGTCTGGACAACTAGTCAACTGGTTGTGTACATTGTGGTTTCGTATGGCCAGTTTCCTTGCAGTTTGAGCATCTCCGTGCCCTGTGTTTCTTCCTGGGTTTGTGTCCCCTCATCCTAGATAGCTCCAACCAAGATTGCCATCTTGATTTCTTCTGTCTCCCCGGACCACGCTTTACGTTTGGAGGAAAGCATTCTCGTTCCTCAATATGTTGTGACACGATAGGATATATATTCTCTGAGTATCCTGCATACAGATGATTCTTTGAGTAAAGTGGACATACAAGTGTGTCGATATGCACACCAGCATGTGTTCCAGCTGCTATAGCATGAGAGCAAGGTATTTTCTCCACTCCATAGACACCACAACCACACTTTACATGTTCCAAATCAACCGCACAGTCCATTTTGCCACCTTTGACAAAGAAACGCCATCCATCAATTGGTTCGACCGTCATCGTATCCGCTATCTCTGATCGAACAGCAAGCAAGTATTCAACACCCCGGCTATGTACAGTTGGGAGACTCAAAGCATCTTGTCTCCTTTTCCAATACCATTTTCCTAACTTCTGCCTTATGAACTCCAGCAGGAACGGAATCGGAATCCTCTTGCTCGCTTCAGTGCGGAATTAATAGAGATTCAGCGATGTTGCTTGTTTTTATGTTGAACCTGTTCCCCTTACAATAAACCCTTGACCATAGCTTGGCGTCGGCCTTCTCCAAATACGTTGCAAGTTCCGGGTTTGCACTCCGTATCTCAGCCATGTACCGGTTAAAATCGTGAACCGTGTGCGCATAAGCAGCCCCTTTCACCAAGTACATGAGATGTTTCCCTTTAAACTTTTTGACAATGTTATCTTGAAGGTTGATAATAACATATTCCTCGGGTTGCCCAAGGAAACACCTTCTCACACGCACTTTTAATGGCCGCGTGCCGGTCAGAGACTATCACCAGAGGCTTGTCATGAGATATACAACTAGCCAATTTTGTGAAAAACCATTCCCAAGAAGGTTCATCTTCAGCATCCACGATCCCAAAAGCCAATGGGAATATCTGAAAATTGCCATCTTGTGCGGCCTGCAACTAACATAACACCTCCATACTTTCCACTTAGGTGAGTTCCATCCACCACAATGACCCTTCTCTGATACTTAAAACCTTTGATAGAAGCTCCAAAAGAGAGAAATAGATACTTAAATCTTTTCTCAGAATCAAGTTCTATAGCCGTGATAGAATCAGGATTTGCAATGGAGATTTGCTCGAGATATGAAGGCAGACGCGAATACCCTTCTTCTGCTGATCCTCTCACCAATTTCTGTGCATATAACAGTGCTCTGTATGAAGTGGTGTAATCAAGCGTCATGCCAAACATGTTCTTCATTGCATCAGTGATATGCTGTGGAGTTATCCCATCAATGATCCCAACACGATCAATGAAAAGACTACCAACATACTTTGGAGTACAGTGTCTCCGCTGAGCGATTCGGTCTCCAATTGAGCATAAATGTTTTTCCACATACTTTGTTACCCAAAACGTGTTTGACCCATGTTTCACACTCGCTCTGATCTTCCATCCACAACCGCTAACCCGACATATTGCCACAAGGAGAGTTTTTGTTGATTTGTATATTCTGAAAGAAGAAAACCTACCCTCACTGCTGTCAACCGCAGCTCTGAAGCAGTGCATCCTTGCTAACAAAACTCTGGTTGACATAGATGCTGGTACAATCCGATTTTCCTCCTTCAATAGCATTTGTCTTAGCATATGTCTTTTCAATTTCTTCAAAACAAATATTATCATCATCTTCCTCGTCCTCATCTAGAACCTTTCCATAAAGACTGTAATCCCCACCATTCTGATCCGTTTCACCAACAATAGTGTTATCAGCATCCTCCTCCCCATTTTCCTCCTCCCCATTTTCCTCCTCCCCATCTTGATTTTCATCTTCAACAGACTCATTATCACCAACATCTTCAAAACATTCATCAGCCTCATCATTATCACCAACATCTTCTTCCCATTCACCAGCTTCATCATTATCACCAACATCTTCTTCCCATTCACCAGCTTCATCATTATCACCAGCTTCTTCTCTTTTCTCTGAAACCGTTTCCACCTTGCTGCGGCTTGATACACAAAGACATACTCTATGCGTTTTGAGTATCTCGAGCAAGTTTCGAACTTGTCTATCACTTGTAACATGAATGGAGGACTGCTTGGAGTCATCATCATTTCTGCTGGTAATGAGTAGCTAATCTCCACAGTCACTGATCTCATGTCCAGGTTATAATCTTCTTGAGCCATTGCAACAAGTTCAGCATGTGTTGAATCTTCATTCAATAAAAACAATCTTGCTCCTTTGAGATCATCAACCACAAAATCCCAACGGAAATCTCTCAACAACCATTCTCCATACACTGCATGTAACTTAAAAATCATCTGCAAATATTCAAAATAAAACACATTAGTAAACATAGAGAAAATGAAGAAGTTCAACAAACATTATCGCAGACGACTTAGATTTAAGTCGTCCAGAAGACTTAAAGGTAAGTCGTCTAAAGAGGTCACTTTTGCAATTGAAAATTAAAAGGGACGACTTAATTCTAAGTCGTCCGGCTTTGTTTGTTAAAAAAAAAAAATTCAGACGACTTATATATAAGTCGTCTACGAAAAACGGGCTAGTTTTGCATTTGACCGAATCGTGTCAGATCTTTGACTATTTCTGGACGACTTATAAATCAGTCGTCTCTGGAAAGTAAAAATTTCAATATTTTATTCAAACTAGACGACTTACACGTAAGTCGTCCCAGGTTAGTTTTGTAATTGAAAAATAAAACTTGAAATTTAACTTTCTCCAGACGACTTAACTAAAAGTCGTCCAGCTAGACGACTTAATTTAAGGTCGTCCGGGATAAGCAAGGTTTGGACGACTTAATTGGGAAAAATTCTGGACGACTTTGCTTTCCCCGGACGACTTTAAATTAAGTCTTCTGACGGGACGACTTTATATTATGTCGTCTGGTAAAAATTAAATTATGAAGTTTTATTTTTCAACTACAAAACTAACCTAAGACGACTTACACGTAAGTCGTCTAGTTTAATAAAATATTGAAATTTTAACTTTCCGAGAGACGACTGAATTATAAGTCGTCCAGAAATAGTCAAAGATCTGACACGATTCGGTCAAATGCAAAACTAGCCTGTTTCTCGTAGACGACTTATATATAAGTCGTCTGGACTGTTTTTTTTCACCAAACAAAGCTGGACGACTTAGTTTAAGTCGTCCGTTTGACCAGAAGACTCATCAGTAAGTCTTCTACATACAGATGACTTACTTGTAAGTCTTCTACGCGAACAGATTTTGAAAAAAATTCAAATTCGTACCTTCAACTAGGTGAGATGACTTTGTTTGCACACAGGGTCTTCTCCAACCACCCAGAACCTCAAACGAAAGCAACCGTAAGTCAAAACGAAAGAAATATGGCTCCAAACAATTTTGAATCAAAAGCTTCAGTTTTTTGGATGAATATGGAGAGAAAGTGAAAGAAATGTTGTTTTTAGTTCATAACAATTGAAACAGAGAGAGTGTAAAGAGATTTACGTGCATTAAAGGGCATTAAAAGCTCCAAACAGTTCGTACAAGGTTGTTCCCACTATTCATGGCAGTGGCAATATTGTAAATACTTGAAGAAAATGAGGTTGAGACAGTAAAGAAGCCATTTTCGAAAAAAAAAAAAAAAAAAGGGTTAATGGCATTTTCGTAGATAAAATGCAGATGTGGGGTTAAAAACTCAAAAAAAAAATGAGTCAAAAGAAAAGGTTAGTTTTCTGTTTGAATTCAAGTTTTGAGTCACTTTTGCAATAACCCCTTGAATAAAACCCAAAACTAACAAACAATGTTACTAAAAACTACACTTATATTTGGTTATGGTTTCGTTTGGAGCACACAATAATTCCTCAGAAAAGAGTTGCTCCTCATCTTCATCATCTGAACAAGTACCAGTATTCCAGTCATCTTCATTGTGGATTCAGTGGTGAGTGGGTACTTAGCAAGTTCTTCTTCATCATCTGAACAATTAGAGAAACAAATCAGAAAACAGGGGCTAAGGGTGTCTATGTTTTGGTCAGTCTAGCAAACTAAAGCTTCAGTAATCAAAGTAAATTCTGAAATAACAACTAAACCTCTTTATTCGTTAACCATCCAAATTTTTGAAAAACAAAAAGATACACCTTGGATAAGAACTTTGCTGCCTTAACATTAGTCAGCACAAAGAGTATTCAGTCACCTGCGATTCTTGAACATGCTTTCAGAATTGGAAACTCCATATTCTTCTTGAATACACCAAAAAGAAACATTAGCACCAAGCAAATTAAGTAACAGTTTTTGATGAAAACAACAGAAATGAAGAGGAGCAAGAAACCTTTGGTGTCCAGCAAAGACTCAGCTGATAACAATTGTCCAACGACTCAGTTGGACAGTCCACAAGGAGAACAATGGGACCAGGTACTGAAGATCCCATCACATCACTCGGATAAACCTTAAGATCAAAGCATGAACACACTATTATAACTCTGTAATAGACAAAGCCATAAGTCAAAAGCAAGAACAAACTTGGAAGTCCACCTGGAGTCCCTGAGCAGACACGAGACAAAAACACATGATATATATTTCTAATAATTAAGATAACCATCAAAATTCAAACTAATCACAACACAAACATAGAGAAACAGAGGAGTCTTAGCGATACATACCTTTGATAGTTAAATCTTATGTTTTGATCACAGAAAGTTGCAAGCCCTGCATAATACAACAAATTGACCAGTAAGTGATCACCTAAGAGACAATAAGTGATCAAGAATCATACAGTACTATACAGTAACTGATTTTAGTACTAAGATCATACAATAAAAAGAGTGGAACTTTTTACCTATCCATTAAAGATGAATCATTGTTTATTAAAGAAGAGTAATACAGAAGACAAAGTATCTTGTGTATCCATTCCTGTTCCAAGGACCTTCAAAAAAGATCAAAATTTTCAAATTTTACACAACAAAATAAGTTTTTTTTTGTTTTGAGGATTCTGTAATGTTAACCTGAGCGTAAGCAGTAGTGTTGGGATTGAGCTTGCGTTTTTTTCTTTCGAGATTCTTCTTGTTCTTACAAGTTTCGTCAAAAACATCAGCTCTACTCTTGTTGAACTCGAAAGTACGAAAAGGAAACGGAGACAATGGCAAAGAGAGAGATTACGACTGGGTATACCCAGGAGATATAACTCGGCTGGCTGTGAACGACGAAGATTGGAGGTTTGTCTGGTGGAAGCCATGAAGAAACTGACCGGCAAACACGACAGAGGAGAGATGGAGACCAAGAGACAATGAGTTCAAGAGAGAAAGAGAAAGAGAAAGAGACTCCACTTTACGATTCTGAGAAGCAATACAAAGCTATCTCACATGTTTTGGTGGCAATTTTTTTTCATTCTAAGTGTTGGAGCCTAAACTTAGCAAATTAACCCGCCTTTAAAAAATTATTTTCCCGCGTTAGTAAATATAGCGTTTTAAATTGACAAACACTATGAAAATAGCAAGCATTAATATACAATAGCAGAACTGTCATAAACGCTATAATTCGATGCTATTAATACCTACATTTCATGTAGTGTTGGTCTCGGGTTTAAATGGGAGTAGTTGTAGTTAATTCTTAGCTAATAACCATTACATACTTCCATCAAATCAGACACTTATTACATTCATTAGAGTGTTTTAGGCCATCTTCATCGGGGGTTCAAAGTCCAAACTCTTAACTTTTAACAAAAAAAAATATATTAAAATAATTGTGGGGCCCACGCAAAACATAAACCAGTCTCGCAAAACTCCTTCTTGATGAACCTGTCTGTTCCGCGGGCTCCATGCCACGTGGCGGCCTGCGATTGGTTCGTTTTTTTTTTATTTTTTTTTAGAAAAAAATCAAACAAAAAAAAAATTATTTTTTTTGTCTTGGAATTCGCGCCCACTATGTATCACTAATTGAGATGCTCTTATAGCATTTACAATATCAGTAAAGTCAAAATTTTGTTGATAAGCTTTCATATCAATTTATAGTTTGAGAACTAAACTATGAAACTAGGAAAAAAAAAGTAAACTAGTAGTTAACTAAAACCAAACTGTTACACAAGAAAATGAAAGACGAAAACAAACATCACTGATATTTGAGAACTAAACCAATAGTGACTAACCAAAATACACTACTCAACTAAACACAACAACCACTCAATTCAGCAAACAAAACTATCAAGTACTATTTTATTTCTTGCATTGGCTATAAAAAAAACAAATGACTAGGATAAAGGCTTGTTTGTTGTTGCTTATCCGGTTGAACTCTCAGCCTGGTTATCCTCAACTTCAATCCTCAGAAACAAAGAAAAAGAGAAAGTTAAGGTTCATCAATGTATGTATTGATTTCACATAGAGCATACACAATTCTTATATACTAATGGCAGTGTAATCAAAGAGCAAAGCAAGGGTTTTCAGATTAATTTATACAGAAGACTTATTGTAATCAATAAAATGAATTGACAGAGAAATCAAATTGAACCAAAACTTATTAAAACAATGGATATAATCACGATTGGATAACATATTTTCCTTCTGCCAGAAATCAGTAAACAGAACACAAAGAAACCAAGCTATATACTACATCGACTTTCTATCCTATTTTCTTAAGAACCTAAACCTAAGAATCGATTTCCTATTTTCTTAAGAACCTAAACCTAAACAATGGATATCATCGACTTTATAGTTAAACCCATACCTACGAACCTACATCGATGAGAACTATACACAAAGGAGATGAGAAAACAAAAGATCGGTGATACCTTGTTGTGTTTGCCGGAGATCTGAATCGATTTAGTGTGTGCTTTGGTCGGAAATCGAACAGAACTCGGTGATGGCTTTGGTCGCCGTTCGTGGAGTCGCGAGAGAGAAGAAGAAGAAGAAAACCATACGATTTGGGATTTTTCCAAAAATGATATTCTTTTATGATTTTCATCCAATCAGGAGGTGCCACGTCCTGATCAATTGGACTTAGCACATATCTTGTTCAAACCCTTTCAAACTGATCTTAACCCATTTTTCATTTTATCCTATTATTTAAAGCCCAAGCACATGCAAAATGATCCTCCATTAAGGATGGCCTTACTAAGAAAGTAGAATTAGCACATTGCCATCTCAACAAATTGATCATTGATTGTCTCGCATTTTAATTTTAACTAGATTTTGATCCGCGCTTAAAAGCGCAGATTTATTTTTAAAATTAAATAAACTATTTTAAATAAATTTATGTATAACTGAAATACACGAAACCAAAATTGAAATGAATTTCATAAATCATATCCTATCTCAGAACCCAGAAAACGGAAACCAAACATGTACTTGAATTTTTTAAAACAAGTATATACCTAAAATAATTATATTTAGTTTCTAAATAACCAAATATTCTAAAACTACTATTTATAAACCCGAGAAGTTGAATTATTAGAACAAACCAAATTATCCGATGTTTAAACAGAAAACCACAAATTATCCAATATTCTTTATCTATAAATCTGAAATTACCTAGAACCAGAATCAAATCTGAAATTATCTGAAAAACCAGAATCGAAGCAGAAAAGAATTGGACCTAAATTTTCTGGGATATTGCAGGTTCCCAAACCGAACCGAACCAACACATAAATAACCCAACTGGAACCAAACCAAATTTTGTAAATACATAAACAGTTCTTATATTTTAGAACAAAACACTAAAAACCAAAATAACCGAACCGAAACCAGATGTTGAGGACCGGTAGTGCATCCACATTTAATGGTGCGAAGAGAGCATTTTGTTTTACCAAATTATTTAACTCCTTTTATTGGGGGTACATATGTTATTAACAAACAAATTAAGATTTATCGAATATTTTTATATCCGATTCAGATCTGTGGTTAAACCGGTAAACCTACAACGTATATAATATGGGCTTACTTATGTTTTTATTTAGCATTGTATTAGAGATTCTAACAACTGATATGTATCCAGAAAATTCAAATTTAATGAAAATCTATTAAGTAAAAATCGGATAAAATGAAAGTAAAACCATAATTAACATGTGAACCGACACCGGTAGCCTTCCGGTAAACCCCATAAAAACCTGATAACACTTTTAAAAAATAATTAAATTTCTCATATTCTTTTATAATACATAAAACTAAATAAATTATTTGACTTGTTCTAGTAAAACCTGGAAATAGCTGATAATATTTTTTCAAAAAATTGATTAAATTTCTAAAGTTTTTTTAATATTACATAAAACTAAATAAACTATGTGATTTGTCATATAAAGTAAATGTATATATACATGAAATGAAGGTATAATTTAGAAATATATGAAATACGGTTTAGGATATATGGTTTATAGTTTATGGGAATATGGTTTAGGATATAGGGTTTGATTTATGGGGAATTGCCACTAATACCACTTTTATGATACCACTTTTCAAAAATACACTAATCAACTTTACCACTAAAAACTAAATAAGAAAATGACTGTTATACCCCTTGGTTTATTCTCTTCCACAGCTCTCCAAATCCAATCAAACGAGACTGAATACGAGACTGAATACGAACCTGACGAGCTCTCCGATGATCTCTCCGACGATCTCTCCGAGCATTCCGACGACGAGCTCTCCGATGAGATCTGGCGACTTCCCGGCAAGCGAGATCTGGCGACTTCCCGGCGAGCGAGATCTGGTGACTTCCCGGCGAGTTTCGACGATTCTGACACTTTCGCCGACAAGATTCAACGATTCCGACGAGATTTGACGAAGCAGATGTCCGACGAGCTCAAACGAACAAAACAAGAGGATTTCTCACCTTGAACGCATAACAAAGGTGAAAGGGTAATAGATGGTGATTTTCGTCTCCTTTTGTAATTTTAGCTTGATTTCTCAAAATCGATCAATTTCTGGGAAGGGAGACAAAGTTTTTCGCATGAAGTTTTCAAATCTCAAATTTATAAGACCTTATAAATTTATCGATAAAGAACATAGTGCTAACATTTTTGTTTATAAGAGTTTTCAGTTATTTTACAAGGTAGTATGTAGTACTCATGATTTGCTTATTGTTGGAAGTAGTAATTCCTTAGATTTTACATCTATAAGACCTTAATTATAAAACAATTGTGTATATGGAGGATCATTATCACATATAATTTTATCCCACAATATAGCTGTGTATATAAAGATTGACTATCACCATTATGCTTTTTTATGTTTCAGAAAAAAATACAAATATGACAATTGATTGTGTCAAACAAGATTCATTAAAGTAACCACATATCTGATCAAACTTCAAGAGAACGGAGGATGTCCTCACCTATGTGTAATCATATGCTTAAACAGTTGATGGATTCTTTGAAACAAGAATTTGCTTGTTTGTTATTTTCAAAGACTGTTGTTACTGATGCTTCTGTTAAAAGTGATATGTGATTGGTCAGAAGAAGAAACTTGGAGGTGCTCGTAATGCTCTCAATGACATCACAAAAAGTCTGGGTCATTCTAAAGTTTCTTCCAAGAACAAGCAAATCATTTTTTCTGGTTCTGCAAAATGCGAAACCAACATAGCTGGGGAAATGTTCTTGTGAACTTGTGCTTAAAGCTTGTTATTTTGCAGATTCTTCCAATTGAAGTTAAGTATTTCTCTGTGTTTATACAGCATGCCTGCCTTTGATCAGATCCTCCTTGATTTGGAAGCACAACAAAAGGGTGGTGACATGGCTCTTTCACCAAATATGCTAGAAAGAAGCAAAGCGATGAAACATATGTTCACTTTTACCTTGAGATCAACTAGAAAGGGTATTGTTACAGGAAATCATTTTTTGGCCGATGAAGCTACATCAATCGCTATCTGGTGTATGCTGCAATTTATAAATATTTATAAACTCTTATTAATGGATACATTTAATAAGAGTTTATAAATAATACACAAAAGAGGTTCTTTGTTATATAAGAGGTTCTTCCAGTTTTTATTATGAATGATCTCCAAGTGGCTTCCTTTATGAGCAAACATAAAGAAAGTGGAGGACTTCTTCATTTTTGTGTAACAATTTTTGAGGTTAATTCTTTGGTCATGCTTTATTTATAAGGCTTTGTTATTTACTTTGACACGGTCACTAGTTTTGTGTTTTTATATTGCAAAAATATATGTACCCATTCTCTTTAATTGTGCGAAACAATGTTGTCTATAACAGTGCCCTTTAGGTATTTAGAACCCCTTTTACATTTTCATAAGGACATAAAAAATATTGTATAGAGATTATTGATTTCATTTTTTAATGGTACAAATGGAAATGCATAGATTACAATTAGTTATGTCAAGTTCATAAAACTTTGATACAAAAGATTAAATTCATAAAATTAAAGAACACGTGCAGGCTTTGTAAGGAGATGATGATATGTGGCAGATTCTGAGGCACATGCGGATAACAAGCAAGTTTTCACCACTTCAGATATTTTACATACCCTTATAAATTGTTTTATAATCCTTTATAATGGTGTATAAACTTTACAAATTATTTTTATAAACCCTTCTAAATTATTTACATACCCTTATAAACCTTTATAAATTATTATACAAACCATTATAAATTGTTTTATAAAGATTTCTAAATGGTTATAAAATCTTTTAGTTGATTTATAAACCTATACAACTAATTTATTAAGGTTTCTAAGTTAATGTATAAAAACCTTATAAATTGATTCATAAGGGTTTATAAAATGAGGATCGTTATAACTTTTATTCCAATAGGTTTTTAGTAAGAAAAAAAAAGAGTTTATAAGGTTTTATAAAACATTTTCTAACTTAAAAAATCATTTATAAATTTTTGTATAAATATTTTACGTGAAAAATCTAAAAAATTATAAATTTTTCTATAAGAGGTTATACATTAATTATAAATATTAATCAGTTAGTTATAAGAACATCTTAAAGCTTATGATTTTATCTATCCACTCATGATAATAAACAATTATAAATTATTTATAAACAATTATAATGCTTCTGCCAATCTCCCTCCATCTCTTTTTGCTGTATATGTATTGTGTAACTAACTATAAACGAATTTGATTTCAAGTAAACAATAGCTTGAAACTGCACATATGATCTCTTGGGTAATTAAAATTTAAAAGAAACAAATAAATGATTTATAAAACCTTATAAGTCATTTATCCGGATTCATAAACCAATTTCTAATAGTTTATAACTTATTTTATAAAGATTTATAAATTAGCTATATAAATTATAAAGATTTATAAATTATTGAAACAACTATCATCCATGTGAAGTTTCAGAGACTCTATTACAACACCACGTGGAGCGTTTGCTTCTTTGCTATCCCCAAGGCATGGGTTCCAGCTATCAAATCTGGTTTTGGATGAAGGTGAAGCCTGAATACAAGAACTGGTTCTTGCTCTGCCGGAGAGTGTGATATACATTGAAGATATGCATCTCAAGATTTCTTCAGAGAACCTACTCGGGTTTTCCATGTCATCTACGATATGAGATAAGCCTAGAAGATCTCCAAGGGTAGTATGATGAGCATAAACATATCTTTTATTCTTCTGCAAACATCAAATCAGTTAAACAAATATGCTAAATGTTGAAGACCAATGTGTTCTACTTACTTTTATAGAAAAGACTTTTAAGTTAGCTTGGAAACTCCAAGGACATGAACGTTCAGACACAGGAGAAGGTTGATAATTGTAGCTGAGCACACGAGTAATGTCTGATTGTGAGACGAAGCTTGTTTCATCATGTGGAGAGAATGAAGTAACTTGTTCATCAAAAGATGTCATGTAAAGAGAGAGAAGATATAATATTCTATACGTCATTTGTTTAAGCCATTTTTCACATTTTTAAGCCATTTTTCACATACCCAGCAATCATCGAAGTCCAGAAAACCACATTCCTAAGGCCAATACCGTCAAACACTCTACAACAAATCTCGATCTCTCCACACTTAGCATACATATCTACAAGACCTGTCAACACAATATTATCAAAGCCTGGCGCCTTAACGATGTCACAGTGTATCTTCTTCCCGTTATCTAAGTCATGCATCTCAGTACATGCTTTCAAAGCTATGGAGAAAACAATGTCATTGTAATATCATTAAGCATTAATTTGTACTATCGACAATATCATAAAACCAAGATTTATAAGAGGTTATAATTCTTTGAAATGAAATGTTCACTATCCAAAAATCTTTCTCCTAACCATAACTATTCAAACGACAAGTCTAAATCAAATCAACTTTATTTGTCTTTTTGGATAACAGAGGAACGAAAATTCTAATATTACTTGAACCCAGATTTATAAAGGTTTATAATTTTTCGAAAGCTCAATGTTTACTATTGAAACTCTTTCCCTTAGATCGACATGTTCTAAAGCAACCATATTTGAGATTTTAATCATGATTCTCGTAATCTCTTGTCGTCGGCTGAGAGAGAGAGAGTGATGATGGATCTCGAAGGAGACGACGGATTACGGAGATGATGGATCTCGACGGAGCCAACGGATGACGGAGACGGCGGATCTCAACAGAAACGACGATGGATCTCTGTAACTCTTCTGTCACCGACTGCTTGAGAGAGACGACTTCATCGGAGAGAGGCGACGGAGAAGAGATGATGGATCTCCACGGGGAGAAAGAGATAAGGTATGGTTAATTTTGTCTTTTACACATTAATGAAAAATGTATTTGTGAAAATGTCTTTCTATTGATGGTATTGTTGAATTGTGGTACTACACAAAGTGTAGTTATGAAATTTCCCCTTGATTTATACTGAAAATATGATGAAGTTTCTAAATAAATATGTAAATACATAGACTGAAGAAAATACATGAAAATAGTGAAAGTCAAATAAGTATATAATATATGGTTTATGGTATAGGGATTTGTTTTGTATTGGAAATATACATAATACCCTTCAACATATTTTGTAAGTTCATACATTGATTCTTTAAAAAAATTAAATGAATAATATACCCACTAATTTAACCACGACCAGTAGCCATTTGATTTTTTTATGTTTGGTTATTTATATAAGGTAGAAAATATGTGCATTGCATATTTTTAATTTGTTTTGACTTTTTTCCTACTTAACGAAGTGAATAGTAATACATTCAAAATATCAAGATGTGTAAAAGGCTATTTTAGATGCAAAGATATTGGTGATATCTTTTGGGTTGGTCTCTTTTGATAGTATTGATAATTTTGATTAATTAAGGTAAGTACAAATAATACATATTAAGTTTCTATTGAATAGGTCCAACAACTTCTTTAAGTAGATTTTTTTGAGAATGCTTCCTTTTTAATAGTATATAGATTTAAAGTACAAAACTCTAGTTAGAAAAATAGGTTAGGGTCGTCGGTCCCAATATCGCGGAAGGTGTCCAATAAAATAAAGCATAAGATAAGAGATCCTTCTCTGCATACTGGAAAAAATATTAGATTGAATTTCTTTAAAAATGAGATATATTACAAAGACAAAGAGTGTGATTCAAAGGTGACAATGGCATCAAGACAAACTAATTAATTATAATTGTATCAAAGGAAAAGTGATTAATGTTGGCCCCTACAATAACCATATAAAGGCAAACAATAATAATTCCCAAACATGTTCTCTCTGAGTTGGTTGAATCAACTTATATGAATAATTCGCGTACTCACTCCATTATAATCAGATTTATTTATGGAATGTGGTAACTCTCTAAAGAGGGGGTGTATAAGCATTGTATATAGTCGAATCTTTTTGCTGAGTTTTAAGTACCTTTAACAACTAATAAAGTTGTGCCTATAGTAAAGTGAAATCTCAAAAAGGTCATCAAACCAGCAAAAAGTTCATTAGGTTCGGCAAACAAAGAAGAAATCCATTAAGTTTAAACTTTAAACTTTAAATATAGCCTATAGATATTATACAAGCCTTTTGCTCAAAAAAAAGATATGATACAAGCCTATATCACTCAATTCTTTTTTATTCTTATTTTGTAAAAAAAAATTGAAAATATCTTAGACCAAATTCCAACTTTCCAAAAGACAATACCGATTAGGACTGGACCAATGTTTTGAAAACCGATCCGGACACTGAACCGGACTATTTACCGGATCATTGGGTCATTGGGTGAACCGCAGGTGAACCGCGGGTTAAAAAATAAATTAATTTTATTATATAATAATATATTAGTCATGGAAATAGAAATATAGAAATTAAAGTTAATGTTTTCTGAATGTTTGGATATGTATATATTTTAAGTTTAAAAAAATATTTAGAAAATACTTAACTTTACTTTTTTATATTTTCATTTTCATTTAATATACAAACTATCAAAAATAGCTTAGACTATTGAAATTAGAAACATGTAAAACAAAAAAAAATTCATTTGTTAATCGGTAAAGAATAGAGTTGTAAAACTTAGAACTTAGAATAGATTTACTACAGATTTATAATAAACAAAATAATCAAAAAGAAAAAAAAGAAAAAAGAAACAGAAGATACAAAGTCAGTAGAGGCTAGCAGAAGACGAAGAACGATGAAAAAAAAGAAAACCGAAAGAAACCTAATTTTTAATTGGAAATTTAGAATATAAAATAAAATATAAAAAATAATTAAATGTTTTATAAAATGTAAAATTTATCTATTGGTTCAACTGGTACCGGGTTTCGGGGTTTAGTGGGTTTTTGCGAGTTTTTGTGGGTTTTTAAATTTTGGGTCTTTCACAAAACCCGAACCGGATTTATTTCGGATCACCGGGTTTACCGGTTCAACCGCAGGTCCGGGTCGGGTTTCAAAACACTGGACTGGACGTGAGATAAGTATTTGCTAATTTTCTATAAAATTACTTGGACAAACCAAGTCACGTAGCAAGCAGTAATTTACTTGGAGAGTCGAATTAATAATGCATAAGATATGCCTCCATCTTAGTCTGACCAAACAATAGTAATTTAATTTTTTCCAGGATCCGAACTTAAAATTGACGAATTTACGTTTTACCTCGAGCCTTTCTTTTTTACCACCAAGCTATCGCTTCTTGGTTTATCTCTCGGTTATTGTCGATGAGTTTTAAATTTTAATACGTCATATGCATATATGTGCTCACTGTAACAAAATATGTTGAACATGATCTTTGTTTATTCAATGATCAGACGAACCAATCAACCTTCAGAAACAATGTAAATATCTAGTGACAATCAACCTTTAATTTTTTTAGTGAAGCTTGTTTGAGTAGTGTTTGTTGGTACTGTATATCGTGTCGTGTCCCCTACCAAACATCGATGCTTCCTCAAAAAGTAAAAGGCACTTCGTTGAAATATACCACGATATCTTCATCATGTTGGATCATAAGCTTTATAAAAGCATTATACGAAACATTCCATCAATGGATTAACTAGTTAGGAATAATTATAGTTGTAATAAACCGTAGACCACAGCTTTTTCAACACATCACATGCCCCGATTTTGGCCACAACCGAATCTTTAATCGTCTGTTAGACAATAATCATAGGAATATTATATGATATGTTATGGTATAAGCGAGATGCTTTGCTCGATAAAAGGGGTGCAGAAAATGAAAAAAAAAAAAAAAAAAACACTCCAGAAACAACCAAACCCACTTATTTATTATTTGTTCATTTATTTAGTATTTACTATTGTCGTTGGCCACCTGGCCTTTCGATATATGTATTCTCTCGTGCCACATACGATAGGTTAGAATTATTCAACACCCTACTTAATATTAAGTCTGGATATTCCGGATTTCAATCGGATTTTTGTTTTAATCAATGATGTTTCAGTTTTTCGTGTTTAGTAAAATCAGTCTCGTTTAGGTTATACTAATGTGAGAGTTTGGTTTGAGATCGGTCCACATACGATAGGTTAGAATTATTCAACACCCTACTTAATATTAAGTCTGGATATTCCGGATTTCAATCGGATTTTTGTTTTAATCAATGATGTTTCAGTTTTTCGTGTTTAGTAAAATCAGTCTCGTTTAGGTTATACTAATGTGAGAGTTTGGTTTGAGATCGGTTTAGATTTTATGAGGTTCGGGTTGGAGTTAATAAATCTATCTGATTTATACCAACTTTGTAACCAAAATACAAGTAAAATCAATTATTCGGTTTTAAAATATCCGTTACATATTTTGTAACCAATACATAAATAAAATTGATTCAAAAATATAAGAGGAACATCAATCGTGATCATTCAAAATCAAATGAAAGGTAAACATATTTATTGATAAAAAAACTAAATAAATGAAAGTATAAAATAAAAACCAAGTTCTCATGAAATGAGAAACATTGTTCAGTGAAAATAAACCAAAATCTAAAAACTTCATGTTTCAACCACCAACATTCATGTAATAGATAATTATTTTAAATGTTCGATATATCTTAGTGTATTTTAGACACATATTAGGAATTAGAATCATGTTTGGTACAAAATATTTTTGGGATCTTGAATGTTTTAGGTTCTATCGAACATCCATTTAGGATCATGTTCGGTTCGAATGATACACACAACCCTAAATACATAAAACAAGATCCATTCAGTATTGATGTTGGGCTCAGACCGGATCGGCTCAGATTCATTTTTATCAAATTAGATTTGGTTTAGATTTTCAGATTCAGTTTATTTGCCCAGTCCTACTTAACACTTTTAAGTTTATAATCTTTCATATCACTTTTTATTTCTACCTACTATCCAATATTTATCCAATTTTTACACCAATAATCATTTTATTAAAAAAAATTCAATATCTTACTCAATTATTTTAACTCATATTTTTATATATGTATTTTTTAAAAGATATTATTATTTTTAAAAGATCAAAATAACTATAACTTATAAAACAAAAACATTTTGTATCCAAATCAAATAAACCAAGTTTATATTTATAAACACACAAAATATGAATATTGGTATAATTTTTTTTAAAAAATATAATAATTTAACACAAAATAATTGATCTTAAATAGATGAGATAAATCTTAAAAGTCCACCAC
The DNA here is from genome assembly GCF_000801105.2 of Raphanus sativus. Lineage (NCBI taxonomy): Eukaryota > Viridiplantae > Streptophyta > Magnoliopsida > Brassicales > Brassicaceae > Raphanus > Raphanus sativus. The sequence continues at coordinate 12,556,063 of NC_079514.1, forward strand.
TTATACCAATAATTTATTTTCCTTTTTTCTTTTTTAAAAAGTCACCTTCAGTTTTTTTTTTTACAATCGTGAAGTATATAAGAGCTTAAGATATATTGGGTTTCATTTGGTTTGAACAAAAAAAAAATATTGGGTTTCATTTGGTTTTGTTTCAACTATTGAATAAAAATTCAACAGAAAAAACTGCACATCATTTTTAAAAGTTTCAACACCTTCGTTACATCCGTAAAGTGATGAAAATTTATTAAACAACTTCGTTATACACACCTTAGCTTCGGCCTTTCAGTACTTTTTTTTTGTAACTTGCTTCAGACCTTTCAGTACTTGTGTTATGATATTATGTGAATAACTCTTATTCATAATAAAGAAAACTTATAATTCTTTTTACAATAATATTTACATCACACAAAGTAATTATCAATCTTTGGGACTGAAATAAAAATTTGAAACAAATAAAATAATTTGAAAAAAATCATGAAACTGCATAAAATTGTGAACAAAAACTTTTAAATGGATCTAGATCTTGTGGTCAAGTGGTAAGTAGAGAGGCTTGAAACGATAACACATTTCAGATTCGTTTTATTTATTATGCAAAACTAAATTACTAACATAGATATGAGTTTATGCTTACGGTATATTTATATATCTGGATCTACGTGATTTGCACCTCACTTTATGGATTAGTTTGATCTCTTCTATAAGTTTGAGATATCCAGATTAATAAAAAAAAAATTGTATCTATGGATAATTTTACCAAATAAGAAACGTGAATTTGAAACAAATAAAATAATTTGAAGAAAAATCATGAAACTGAATAAAATTTGTGGAATAATTTTTTTGAATGGGACAAATATTTATTTTCCGAGAATCATTTTTCAGTATGTTGGGTCGTAGAATACTTGTAGCTTTTGTTAAACTTAATTTATCAAAAAAGTAGCGATAGAGTGAGAGAATTATTTTGCAGTTTTCAGGATTTTTATGCAATACAGTTTGTTCTGGACTACTGGGCCGAGTTTGAGGTGTCAATTGGACCCAAACACTCTAAGGCTCATTGCAAAATAGTCGCATTGCATAATTATTTCATACATCCATCATGTAAATTAAAATTATATCCACACCAAAGAAATGCATATTCAATTCTTTTTTTATAAACCCTATTATTGACTGATTTGGTTGACCCGAAAAGAACTTACGAGGTGGAGTATACCAAAAACGTACCATATAGTCCATCCAAATTTGAAATATTTTTCGATTAATACCAACAGATAGATAGATCGATTATCTATTACGGGCTATTATGTAAATCACTTGAGCCAAAATTCAAGTCTATATCAGGTAGGGAGCATATTTAATTACATCCATATATTTATAAAATTCACACCGAAGCAACTAAATAACAAATTGATCGGGAAAAACCATCGGAGAAAGTGACTGATGATGGAGTGGAATATATTACATGGATGGTAATAGACAACTCATATATACAGGTCCGAAACGTCCTAAATATACTCATGTTCATTCATATATAAAGGTTTATCAACACAACAATTTAACATTGGCGATCATTTGAATTTACAAATCAAACATATATTAATATCAAGAGAAAAACAAAACAACATAAATCAAAATTTGATCTTGCATCCATACCAACAACTAACATGGCAGATTTAGTAACAAGTAGCTCATTACACGTTAAATCATGATTCCATTAACTAGTCGTATATACACAAACATATATACCCTCATCATGCTAAAATTGAATATTGTACAATATCGCAAGCACATGTGTGGACAATTATTGTTTTTTTCTTAACAAACAAAATGTGTGGACAATTATTTCCACTTTATATAATGTATTTATATATGTGGTTTTCATAGATATAAATTTATAAACTCAAATGGGTATTTTTAAAACATTAAAGTTCGTATCAAAGTATTGTCATCAGTTCATCATAATAATATCGGGCTGATCGCCTAATGAAACATTTTAAAATTTGTAGTTCTGGTGGTTGGAAAATTGCTAAGCGTTTCGACAATGGAGAGTATTAGTTATTAGAATTCAAATCTCAAACATTTTATATGTCTGTGGACAATGGATACACCACTATTGAAAGGCAATTTAATGTCCAACATCTTAGTAAATACATAATAAAACCTCTACGATCAATACCATTGACTGAATACGATCAATACCATACTTCTGACGATTATTTAATCACATCGTCGTACACAATTATTACAAGACCGTTCTATCTATATTCATATATGCATATTATTATTATTTCAGGGTTGGTTGCATCTATCTATCTATATTCATACAGCAATATCTCTAGATTTTGCTGTATATATAAAATAGAAAAATGGGATAAACGAAACATCGTTGAAGCCGTGAAGTGCCATTGGTCTACACCAAAGCAACACAAGAAGACAACCACTTCACATGGTCTGCTCTTACATTCATAATCGAATCTTAAGTCACTTTTAGTTGGTTGTAAATCTGGAATTACTATGCTATCCAGCGACTCTTTTTCTTTTTCCATTTAGTTATAGTTCCAACAGCCAAATCCGTCGGAAAACGGTCAGAACAATCTGTTTTTGACGGGTTTCTTTGGCCGTCAGAAATTTCTCATTTTCTTGTAGTGCTACTCCTACTTTGTTGCCATTTTAGCACTTTTATAATGAGGATAATAAATATGCAATTAGTCAGTAGTATATGTGAACAGCTTTAAAAAGTTGATAAAACTTAAGAAGTATCTGACTGAACGAAGTGGTAATTCAAATTTGGATATGAATGTTTGAATCGAAGTCACTCGTTAAGTGCTTGAGGATTTGTAATATTAATACATCATCTCTTCTAAGACCTTTTTAAATTCCTAAAATATACTAATAACAAATGTAATATTATAAGCTAGTACATAGCAGTTCACGTGAACAGATTTAAATAGTTGTTCTAATTCAAGAAGCACTTGAAACCCTTGAAATCGTGAATAATATCATTTAGGTTCTATCCGGTGAATAATAAGAATAAAAATGATTTTTTTTTGAAAAAGAATAAAATAATCAGAATATTTTTTTTATTGTTCTGTGTTGGATTTATAACAAATAGTTTAATTTGATTCTTTAAATTAAAAAGAGTGAGAATAACATTAGGAAAATCTTGACAAAAAAAAAACATTAGGAAAATATATTCTTTATAAATAGGTTTAACTTTTAACCACCACGCGAACACTGAGGTCAATTCCAATAAGATACCAAAACACCAAATTTAGTGTAATTTTATTTCTAGTAAGACATCAAAAAATAAAACCATCCCAAAAATTTGGTGTAGAATGAAATTTTCACCAAATTTGGTGTAACAATATTCATCTCATCAAATATATATATATATATATATATATATATATATATATATATTTAGTTATGTTTCATTGAATAGTATAATTCAATTTATTATTAATCAGTTCAAATTTGTCTCAATTATTATTAGTCAGCTCAAATTTGTCTCAATTGTTATTATTAATCAGTTTAAATTTGTAACTTAGCATAAATATAATATATTATTTATATTTTGAATTATTTTTACATAATTATAAAAGTTTTTATTTTATTTTCAAGTAAGAAATCACTAAGTTATTATTATCATTTTTATGTTGTAAAAAATAAAATATCATAGAACTTTTATATTTTATTTTATTTTGAAATAAGAAATCACTAAATGATTATTATCATTTTTATTTTCAAACATTGATTATAATTTTTATTCAAGTTATATTTAATATTATTAAACTCACCAAATTTTTAAAAATATTTATTTTATAATATAGTTAAGCATGTATTACTAACCAATACAAATTTTATTAAAATAAATATATTGCTGTGTTATGTGCTTTTCATAATTAATTTTTTGTAATTTTTAATATAGTATTTTATATAAAATAAATACATATATAATATTGTTAAACTAAAAATATAAATGTAAATAAATTTTACAAACATATAATTACGAAAATTTAATAAAAATAATATCAAAATATAATAAGAATTATTTATCAATTTCAAATAATAAAAATAGAAAAATAGGAAACATTAAATAATATATAATATTACTTTTGGTGTAATATTTGGTGTTATGGTTGGAGATGAAAAAAAATTAACACTAAAACATCAAATTTGGTGTCATGGTTGGAGTTGCTCTAAGAACGAATAAAAGAATAACAGATGTGATTATCATTTCTACATTTTTATTTCTAAGTTGATAATGAATTAGACCATAAAGAATGAAAAAGAAGAGAAATAAAAAAAAACTATTTCCTATAAATGATAAATCTGTATCAAAAACACATTGTTCTTTATTTTTGGGTCACCATTCATAGATGATATCAAATTTAAAGAAAGAAGAGGAAATGGCTATATTCATTTGGTCACCATTTTTTTTAAACGTCTGAATCGATTATTATCGAATAATTATGCTATTACAACGATGAGAATATTACAAAGACGATTTTACAGCCGACAATTCTACCACCATGTGAGAATACACGCCTGACTACACCACTCTGAGCCGTAAAAAGGATGTGTGATGATAATGATACATTATCAAGTGGTATAAAATGGTCTATCACATAAAAATGTATTTAGAGTAAATGAGTAATGTTGATGAAATTGCTGCTAGCCATTTATCTGCACTTTTTGAGACTTTCAAGCTTCAAATATGGACTATATGTTATGGATACTCTTTCCAATATTTTGAAAACATAATTCATATAGATATTAGAATATACATAAAAGAGTAGAAAGGATAAACTTTTTATTATTATTGATGTCGACTCATAGACATTATTAAACTTGTGGAAATATAGTTTTTCTTTTTCACATGGAAAGAAACTTAGTTAAGGGATTAATGGTCCACCACAAGTTGTCAAGTTCATCCGCTTGTAGACTATGGCAAAGTTTATAATTTAGTTTAAAATAGTTGCTGATGTTATATAAATGGTCTATTAGAAAGGAAAGAAGCTGATGAAGTCTCATAAGAGAGATGGTAGACCAGCCAAAAGGAAATATACGGTTGAATGGGACAATGGCATATTTGTTAAAAACTATCTTAACTTTGTATTTAAAAACAACTAATTGAATTAAACCAAACTTGAATTTGTTTTCAAAACTATAAGTTGAATATGTAATTATTTTAAGGAAGCTACAAACTATAATATATACAAAATGTATCAATTAATTAAAATCTTAGTAACTAATAATATCAACTGGCCTTATTTTCACTAATTTTTCTGCTTACTAGCTTTAGATCTCCACACTAATTACCAGCTAGGATACCGTCCCCAGTCCACGAGCACACACATAGAGAGAGTACATACGAATCTCTCTTATCTCATTTCTCAATGCTCTCGTAGTCTTTGACCACTGGTCTTCTTCAACAGTTGTGCTCTCTCTCTCTCTCTCACATCTTCTTCTCTATATATACACATAACACCTTCCTCTCCACACTCTCATTCTCTCTCCATCTTTTTAATTTCATCACTCCCAAACAAGACTCCAGTGCAGAGTTCTCGAACTCACAAAACTATTGTCAGTTTTCTTCTTTCGAGACATTTTTATTCAAAACATTATTTATCTCAGCTCTGGATCTCTCCTCCATTTTTACCAAATGACCTCGTTTTCTCTCTGAGCCAACTCGTCTCTTGACTCGCTCTAACTCAGTACCTTCCTTCCCTCTCCTCACTCCACAACTTCTGATCCACAAAAATGTCGGAAACAACAACGGATGCGAAGCCGGTTCCACCAGCGGAAGCCGAGAAGAAGAAAGAAGAGAGCTTACCGTTCTTCAAACTCTTCTCCTTCGCAGATAAATTCGATTACCTCTTGATGATCACCGGCACTCTCGGCGCCATCGTCCATGGCTCATCCATGCCTGTCTTCTTCTTGCTCTTCGGTGAAATGGTTAACGGATTCGGCAAAAACCAGATGGATTTACACCAAATGACACATGAAGTCTCCAGAGTAAAAAAACCTTTCCCTCTTTTTAACTCATTTAATAAATTTAAAAAAAACAGATCTAAGATCTGATCTGTTATTATGTTCTGTCTTTAAAAAAACTGCAGTATGCTCTGTACTTCGTCTACTTGGGTTTGGTCGTTTGCTTCTCTTCATACGCAGGTAACAAAAAATTCAAACTTTCTTCTTCTTCTTCTTTACACTTCAATCAATAAATTTGATAGGATCAAAAAATTCAATCTTTAATTAAGAAAAAAAAAAGAAGAAGAGAGGATAAACGGAGTCCACGTGATTCATTCATGGACTCTTACTTTGTCCGTATCCGTTAAGCCGTCATCAAATCGCCATCTCTCTCTCACATTTATTACGCTTCGGAAAAAGAAAGATTCTGTTTTTTATTTTTATTTTATTAATCATGGAATGAATACAGAGATTGCATGTTGGATGTACTCTGGAGAAAGACAAGTAGCTGCGTTGAGGAAGAAGTATCTCGAAGCTGTTCTGAAACAAGACGTTGGTTTCTTCGACACCGATGCAAGAACCGGTGACATTGTCTTCAGCGTCTCTACCGATACTCTTCTTGTTCAAGACGCCATTAGCGAGAAGGTAAAAAAAACTAAAACTTTTTTTATTAGGGTTTTGTAACTTGATGATTAAGAAGGAAGCCCTTCCGTAACTGTACGAGACATGTTCTTGTGTTATTACCCGCGGGTCCCATTTCTATCCCGAACAATCTCAATCAGAATTACTGTCCGGTTTACGTTAGCAAACCGGATTGGGTGCATGTTAGCGATCGCGAAGTTAACGTGCGCGTTAAATTTTTCTTTTTTCTCAGGTTGGGAACTTTATACATTACCTGTCGACGTTCTTGGCGGGGCTTGTGGTTGGGTTTGTGTCAGCATGGAGATTAGCTTTGTTGAGTGTGGCGGTGATTCCCGGAATCGCTTTCGCCGGCGGTTTATACGCTTATACGCTCACCGGAATCACTTCCAAGAGCCGCGAATCTTATGCTAACGCTGGCGTTATAGCCGAGCAGGTAAATAAAAAAAGATCTTTAACTTTTTCATTTTTTAGAAATGATTTTTAATGACCACCACCTGTTCGACGTAATGCTTTCTACTGTTCTTAGGCTTGCTCTTTGTACTTGATCCCTCTATAATCATTATGTTTCTCTTCCTTCTCTTTCAATCCATCAAGGACTTAAACAGTGATGTTAACTAGTAATAATTAACCTTTGAATTTTTCACTTTTCTTTGGTCTAATCTTAAGTCAAATCATTATTATTGTTATTTTCTGATTAAAATAGATTTTTAACTTTTTTATTGGGTTGAATATTACAGGCAATTGCTCAAGTTCGAACTGTTTACTCTTATGTTGGAGAGAGCAAGGCCCTGAGCTCGTATTCTGATGCCATTCAGTACACGCTTAAGCTTGGTTACAAAGCTGGGATGGCTAAAGGATTGGGTTTAGGATGTACTTATGGGATAGCTTGTATGTCATGGGCTCTTGTGTTTTGGTACGCTGGCGTTTTCATCCGGAGTGGAACAACCGATGGAGGAAAGGCATTCACTGCTATCTTCTCTGCCATTGTTGGTGGAATGTAAGAAAACGGAACATGAAACTGTGTTTTTTTCTTCTTTCTATAAAGGTGTTTTTTTTTTGTTAATCTTGTTTTGTTTTTTTTGTTGTTTTTTAGGAGTTTGGGACAGTCTTTCTCCAATCTTGGGGCGTTTAGTAAAGGTAAAGCTGCTGGTTTTAAGTTGATGGAGATTATAAACCAGAGACCGACGATAATCCAAGACCCGTTGGATGGGAAATGCTTGGACCAAGTTCGTGGAGACATTGAGTTTAAAGATGTGACCTTTAGCTATCCTTCACGTCCTGATGTTATCATCTTCAGAAACTTCTCTATTTTCTTCCCTTCTGGGAAAACTGTGGCTGTGGTTGGTGGTAGTGGCTCTGGGAAGAGTACTGTTGTTTCCCTCATAGAAAGATTCTACGATCCAAACAACGGTAACTTGAACATAAAACTATCTCTTTCTATCAATGTATTTGGCTAGTTACTGGATCATAGTAACTTTGTTTTTTTTTTTTGATGAGCAGGGCAGATTCTGTTGGATGGTGTTGAGATAAAGACGCTTCAGTTGAAGTTTTTGCGTGAACAAATCGGGCTTGTGAATCAGGAACCTGCGCTCTTCGCCACAACCATACTAGAGAACATACTCTATGGTAAACCAGATGCAACGATGGTTGAAGTTGAAGCAGCTGCTTCTGCTGCCAACGCGCATAGCTTCATTACGTTGCTTCCTAAAGGCTACGAAACACAGGTATCATCACTGTTGACTGATGATCTGTCTAAGAATATGTCATGACCTTTTGTTTTTCTTGTTTATGTCTATACAATTAGGTTGGAGAAAGAGGTGTTCAACTCTCAGGTGGGCAGAAGCAGAGAATAGCAATTGCTAGGGCGATGTTGAAAGATCCAAAGATTCTTTTACTAGATGAAGCTACAAGCGCTCTAGATGCTAGCTCTGAGAGCATTGTTCAGGAAGCTTTAGACAGAGTCATGGTGGGGAGGACCACCGTGGTTGTTGCTCATCGTCTCTGCACCATAAGAAACGTTGACTCCATTGCTGTGATACAGCAAGGCCAAGTTGTTGAAACCGGAACACACGAAGAACTCATTGCCAAAGCCGGTGCTTACGCATCCCTCATCAGGTTTCAAGAGATGGTTGGCACTCGAGACTTCTCAAACCCGTCTACACGTCGCACCCGTTCCACCCGTTTGAGCCACTCCCTGTCGACGAAATCACTCAGCTTGAGATCAGGAAGTTTGAGGAACCTGAGCTACTCGTACAGCACTGGAGCGGATGGTCGGATAGAGATGATCTCAAATGCAGAGACGGATAGAAAGACTCGAGCTCCTCAAAACTACTTCTACAGGCTTCTCAAGCTTAATGCACCGGAATGGCCTTACTCAATCATGGGAGCAGTTGGCTCGGTTCTTTCTGGTTTCATTGGTCCAACGTTTGCCATTGTCATGAGTAATATGATAGAAGTCTTCTACTACACTGACTATGATTTAATGGAGAGGAAAACAAAAGAGTATGTGTTCATCTACATAGGTGCTGGTATCTATGCAGTGATCGCCTATTTGATCCAACATTACTTCTTTAGCATCATGGGAGAAAACCTCACGACAAGAGTAAGAAGAATGATGCTCTCAGGTATATATCAAAGTCTCAACTTATACTACTGAATATATCGGTTCAATTTTCTAATTGTTTTGGTTTCTTGATTGTTCTTTATTAGCTATCTTGAGGAATGAGGTTGGTTGGTTCGACGAGGATGAACACAACTCGAGCCTGATAGCTGCACGGTTAGCCACTGATGCAGCAGATGTTAAATCTGCCATAGCCGAGAGAATCTCAGTGATACTGCAAAACATGACTTCACTTCTCACATCCTTCATTGTTGCCTTCATAGTAGAGTGGAGAGTTTCTCTTCTCATCTTAGCCACGTTCCCACTTCTAGTTCTTGCCAACTTTGCTCAGGTAAACAAATATTATCTTTCAGTCTTAAATTTTTATTTTACAACTATATGCATCAAATCATAAAACTTAAATTAAGTAAATATTTTATAAATTTTGTGAGTTTTGTTGGATCAATGGGAATCTTGCATTCACCATTATGATCTCCAGAAAAAACGACAAAAGGCCAGTTTTTTCTATTTTATTTTATCTCTCTTTTTTTGCAAAAGTTCAAAACTTTATAGAACATGGCAACACATCCACTGCCTCTGCACGTGCTTCTTCACTGAGTGCATTTATTTTTACAATAATAATCATAAAAGAATTATTAAGTTTCTTTTTCTCTCCTTTTTGAGAATAGTGTGAGGGTCAAGATCATGGAGCCCTCACATCAATGAATGTGGAAAATAGTAGACTTGTATTTAATCTCTGGGCATCTGTGAAGAATATTTATTATATAGTTTCTATTGGTAGTACGGCCCATACATAGATAACAGTGTTCACGAAAATAGCTAAGATTCCTCTGTCTTTTATATCTCTCTCTTCTTGCTTTACTTTTGCTAAATCTTTCCTACTTTAAGCTTTCACACTTACTCAACTCTGAACTCTGTTCCCACTCTTTTATTATTCAATTCTTTTGCCCATAAACCCCATTTTTCCATAAATTACACTAAAATCCAAAAAACCTGCAACTTTTCTTTCATCCAAGAACCAATTATTTACAGACATTGTGTAAGAAGAAACCCTTTTTTTCTCTTTTTCTTGCTGTTGTTTTCTCCATTGGTCAAAGTTCTTGTCTCAGCTTTTTATTTACTTATCCCAGTTGTGTATGTAAGTGTCAGAGTGTCAGTATTTAACAGTCAGCCAATGGTCAATGTTTCTTGTTTGGTAGTTTAGGTTCTGATTTTTTTCTTTTTTGGTTTTTACTAACTGGCAAGCTTCAGAACTTTGCTTAGATATCACCAAAATGATTTCAAATCTCCATAAGATTTTTCACCCGTGATGTAATTATTAGTTGAAAAAAACACACAAGGACAGATATACGATGTAATTGCACTATAATTGATGGGATTGACGTCTTGCATATGTGATTAACTGGATGGTTCTGCAATATTGTTTTACCAGGGACTTAACAAATGATAAAGAAAGTGGAAAAAAACAGGACATGAGATTTAGACTTCCTTTTAGTAGAAATTTTACCATCTATAGTTGTTCTGATGCATCAGTGTGTGTAATTGCAGCAACTATCTCTGAAGGGTTTTGCGGGAGACACAGCCAAGGCTCATGCAAAGACTTCAATGATTGCTGGTGAAGGAGTCAGCAACATTAGAACCGTAGCAGCCTTCAATGCACAAAGCAAGATCCTCTCTCTGTTCTGTCACGAACTCCGTGTCCCTCAGAAAAGAAGCTTCTACAGAAGTCAAACCTCGGGTTTCCTCTTTGGCCTCTCTCAGCTTGCTCTCTATGGATCCGAGGCTCTAATCCTCTGGTACGGTGCCCACCTTGTGAGTGAAGGCAAGTCAACCTTCTCCAGAGTGATTAAAGTCTTTGTGGTTTTGGTCATTACCGCAAACTCTGTTGCTGAAACTGTCAGTCTTGCTCCTGAAATCATCCGTGGAGGTGAAGCTGTTGGTTCTGTTTTCTCGGTCTTAGATAGGCAAACCAGGATTGACCCGGACGACGCTGATGCTGATCCGGTCGAGACAATCCGTGGAGACATTGATTTTAGGCATGTGGACTTTGCTTACCCTTCAAGACCGGACGTCATGGTGTTCAGAGATTTTAACCTCAGAATCAGAGCTGGACATAGCCAAGCTCTTGTCGGGGCCAGTGGCTCGGGGAAAAGTTCTGTGATCGCAATGATCGAGCGGTTTTATGATCCCCTTTCCGGAAAAGTCATGATTGACGGCAAAGACATCCGCAGGCTAAACCTAAAATCCTTGAGGCTCAAAATAGGTCTTGTTCAGCAAGAGCCTGCTCTTTTCGCAGCAACCATCTTCGACAACATTGCATATGGGAAAGATGGTGCGACTGAGTCCGAGGTTATTGAGGCTGCTCGAGCAGCAAACGCTCATGGTTTCATCAGTGGTTTGCCGGAAGGTTACCAAACTCCAGTGGGTGAAAGAGGAGTGCAGTTATCAGGTGGACAGAAACAGAGGATTGCAATAGCGAGAGCAGTGCTCAAGAACCCTACTGTGTTGCTTCTTGATGAAGCAACAAGCGCACTAGATGCGGAATCGGAATGCGTGCTGCAGGAAGCTTTGGAGAGGCTCATGAGAGGCCGGACCACCGTGGTAGTTGCTCACCGTTTGTCGACCATAAGAGGGGTTGATTCCATTGGTGTGATTCAAGATGGGAGGATTGTGGAGCAAGGAAGCCATTCCGAGCTCGTTAGCCGACCAGAGGGAGCTTATTCAAGGCTGTTACAGCTTCAAACACATAGGATTTGAGCTTATTTAAGGCTGTTACAGCTTCAAACGCTTATGATTTGATGATGATGGATTTAAGAACAAAAGTTGGCTTGTATAACTCTTATCAAAACTTTAATATGGGAGCTTTCTATGGACTATAATGCTAATATGAATAGGTGTAGATAATGAAGCTTTTGAGTGTTATGAAATTCTGTAAGGTTTCTCTTTTAATTTGAATTTTGCCAGAAGTTTATATATAATGCTTATGTGCCCTTTCTGGGACATGAGGCTAATCTATGTTTAGCTATGTTGTTAACTTGTGCCTCAGGGAAATATCTTGTCCTATATGCTGGTTCATCAATATCTGGCAGAAACGTTTGGACCGTAAGTAGTCGTGGTCGGAGATGTTGTGAGTGGTTTGATAGGGCATGGTCCGATCCGGTCAAGCTCTCTTAGAGTGATGGGTCCATGATTAACCATCAAAAATATAAAAGAAAAGAATGAAACTTCTGAGGCTCAAAAGAATTTGTCACATGTCTCAGAAATGTTCACGACATAACAATTCATATCTTTCTGTGACAACTTGGCTGCAAATTGTTTGACAGTAAATCTGGTGTTTCCACGAGTATACCATATGTCACGTTCTCGACAGATGATAAGTTAGCTAGTATTTTCACTAAAGTTTTCGGTTTGTGCAAGCACAAATTTTATATTGGGATTGGGTGTATGTGCCTAAATGAAAAGATACCACGAAATCCTCAATAATTATACGTGTATATTTCTCACGTGTTATTGGTATACAATACATTTCTATAAATGTAAACTTCTAGAATGACTAGAAGAGATTAGGTTAGATACGTAGCATGTAGATATATAAGTGTTTTGCAGTTTTTCTTAAATAGATTAATGCAACTTATCAGTGCTTGAGAGCGCTCAAGAGCAAACAAGATTTTTAGAGCTCACCACTAACCCAAGACTTAGTTGGTTTCAAATATGGTATTGTAGATACTAGATATATCTTCCATTGTTGGGGTCATGATAAAAGAAAGGATGTACTTGATTCATTTCCTTTTCTCGTTATATTTTTTCGCTGGTGTGTGGGTGTACATAAAGTTTCAATAATTACATGAAAAGAAAAAGAAACTAAAGAACCCAACTGTAAAGCGTTTCAATCTTCTTATTCTACAAATTGGATCTCTTTGCTTTTATTTGCTTTGCATGTGGTTTTCTAAATCTTCTTTTAAGATAAAGACCATATCTTATTGTAATTTTTTTTTAATTTTCATTCAACACATACGTTAAAGATAATATTTCTTTTTAACTTGCGTAGTTATTTTCATATTGGAATTGAAATTAATTAGAACACTGAACCAAGCCACATAGAATAAAAGCATATCACGCGAAAGTAATGAACACTTCAGGAAAAGCTGAATCCAGTTATGAATTTTATGAAAAGTGTTAATGTGTTAGTGTTATCATTACAACTTTTAAATAAAGAAATAAATCGAACATGAAAAGCAGCATTGGAAAGGTGTAGCATGTCCCCACTGACTGACACACCTCAAGTATGTTCACTTTACAGTAGTATGTGTATGTGCGTATTTTGTTTATTTCCTACAGGTATAGCTGTAGAGAGAAACGTGGAGAACACTAGTTGTGGAACTTATTATGATCGTATTATGTATTCAATGAGCAAGTCAGCAAACAATGAATTATGTATTTTAACAAAAAAAACCAAAAAAGGGAAAAGAGGCAAGAAGAATGAAGAATGAAGAATGAAGAATGAAGAATGAAGAATGAAGAAATTATTTTAACATTCACCCTTGCGTCACCATTGAAGTTCTCACAATAAGTCCCAGGGGGTGGTTTGATGTCTTTTAGTACCAATTTCTTTCGGAACCGTTTCACTTTAGGTTCTTTATTCTTTTGTTTCCTTGGGTGTTGTAGTCCACACTATTTAAAATAGATGATACTAATCAATTTGAGTTTTATGGAAAAAGGAAAAGAGAGATGTTTTGCTTAATTACATAATATGTGTGATAATTTTCTTTGAAATACTTATGCAATTATACTTTTGGGCCGAATGAATATTTCATATTTTAAATTTACTATTTGTAATTTGCTCCATATATAACAGATAATCTTACTTGTATCCGTATTTTCCAATCTGATGAGCTACAGGCTAATATTATACTGTTATGATTTTGGTCTAGAGTTGATTCCAATATTACACTGTTTTGATTTGATCCTTCATGCTAAAGCCTACCCACAATTCACCACGGTTCAAGTTTGTGCCTGTGGCATGAACAACCTCGAACCTGCTCATCTTTGCAACGTGCTAATTTGTCTAAAGTCTGTCTAAAGCAGGCTAGTTTAAAGGAAAACTATTCGGAGATGTAGTTATTTTTATTTACTGATGGATATATGTAGGGAAAAATGATATATGTAGAGAAAAAGTGTTGAGTTTTTTTGGTTTTTATGCAGAAAATCTTTCCTTTTTAATTGTATGAGGAGAAGGCAGACAATCTCCCAATATCAACAATGTCACTCGTTGTATTATTCATATTTTAGCAAACAGTCCATTCATGTATATCTCTATCAGTCATCTCAAAACATCATATCAATCAGTTTAGGACATTACCACACAGAGGCGGACCCATGTGAAGAGGTGTGGGTTCAACTGCACCACAAAAAAATAAGAAGATTTAGTATTTGTAACCCATAACATAATTACATCACAGCGAAGTTGGTAAGAAACTTTACTACTGTACCCCCAAAACCAGAGTTCGATTCCCTCCTGAAGCACCTTTGACCCTAAAGATATTTTTTGCTGGGACCGCCATTGTTACCACATCTCTTTTTATGTTACGAGTTACATATATAATATAATTATAATACTTGACTAGTTTTCGATGATCCCTATTAAAATGTAAAATTTATAAAGAAAGTCATGCTAACCAAGTGAGTTATGACGCTATATGTGTTACTTGTTAGTGAGTACGATGTATATATATATATTATCACATGTTTAGAAAAATTTAGCAAAATCGTTTCCTGTTTTAAAACAATAATTTTCGAACACTAAGAAATAAATTCAAAAGACTCAGTTCCAACGAAGTTTAACCATAAGAGAAAAAATCAACAAAGCGAAACCTAAACCCGAAATACTCATGATCATAGTGTAATAAAACTAGTTAGTACATTTTTTAAAAACCATTTTAATCAAGTATATCTTTTTTTTTTTGAGCAACAATCAAGTATATCTAAAATTTTAAATTTATAAGGAAGACCGAAAACCAACCCACTTTTTACCACATAAATTTTTTATATCGGAGTTAGAACTTTTCAGCTGCGAACTCAATTCCAAGATCAATATGAACTTCTTCAGCTCATAAGAAACTTAATCGTAATGTTTTTTGAAACTAACTTAATCGTAATATTATTGAGAATAATGCATTTTCTTTACCAGTAACAATTCATTTTAGATAATTCGATGATTATCTCAAGTTATCATGCGATCAAATCCAATTAACAAAAGAACAAGATGAAACATGTAAGCTTCAAAAAAAGAAAGATGAAGCATGTTTGATGTGATAGATCAACATGTAAAAGAGAAAAAGGTTCCAAAGAGTGATAGAAATGGGCCAAATGGCTATAAAGCTAAAAGTTTCAAGCATAATTTTTATATATAATATTTCGTAAAAGACTTATATTCTTTTATATCAAGGTAATATTTTTTAGGTAAAAAAGAAATGATTTTACCTCTTTCCTAGAGCTCAAACAATATAAATAGCTCGTGTTGACGATGCTTTCCGACGGTTCGTAGATGGGTTCGTGTGGAATAGTTTTGGGGTTTCAAGCATGAGGGAAGAGATCTCGATCTACTTGGATCGATCGATGCTCTCCCCAAAAAGAATAAGCTATGGTCGTGAAGAGGTGAGCAGCGTAGGTGTACGCGCGCGGGTGATCGGTGAGATGATGGCTCTGCAACGGTGGTAGGTTTCTCCGGCGGTGGCTCTTTCGGCGGTGGCGTTCCAGATCGGTCTTGGGATTCGGGTCGAAAACGAGTTTCGACTGTCGGTGGATCCGAGTCGGCGAATTGGGCCGTGGGCCCTTTTTTCTTTTGTTATTGCCCATGTGTGGTCTTGGGCTTTAGTGTATGTTCTACTTGTATGTGGGTTTTGTCCCTAAACTTACCTATGAGCTTTTATATAATTTTAATTTGTGGAAGAAAAAAACAATATAAATAGTTAGTCTTAGGCCTGGGCATATTATCCATAGTCCGGACCCGAACCGAACCCGAACCCGAACCAAAAAACCCGAACCCGGTCGGTTATGGATCCTTCAAAATACCCGATCGGTTTTGATATGTTGATACTTTGGTTATCGGTTACGGGTTCGGTTTAATCCGAAACCCGAATTAAAATCTGAAATAACCAAAGTGTATTGTATTATATAGATAAGTATATACATGTATGAATGTATTATACGATTTAAAGTTTTCGACAATTACCAAGAACCACGCTTTGTTATTTCCGAAATTGCTATCATCATTCATAAGCGTAGGGGCGATTCCTTTTCTTTCTATTTTCGAAAACCTAATCGTTGTTCCCTATTAAAATCGAAGGTGTTTGATTGAAGATTGATATGTTCACAATCAAAAATTGGAAATTCTCTCTATCTCCTCCATCTTTGATTTCGAGAACTCGATCCCAGGTATTGAGAAATCGATCAGAGTCTTATGTATTCATATCAATACAATACTTGTTTGATGTTTTAATTGATACATCATACATGTTTGTGAGTTGATGTGATTCTATCTTCTGTGTTCATATCTAGTCTTGTTTGCGGTTCTAATTGATACATGTTTGTGACTTGATGCGATTCGAGCTTCTGAGTTCATATCTAGTCTTCTATGTTGATAGAGTTATAGTTTTAGCTTAGTTGAATATATAACTGATTTTTCTTAACTTGTCTCAGATGGATTCATCATCAACTCCTAACCTAGTTGAACTTGACAATGAAGAAGAAGAATTTCCTACTCCTGATAGTGGAGGCAAACGTAAAGAATCCTCTGGTCCTACTGAAGCAACATAAGATGGAAATAAAGTTGCAAGTATTCTTCCTCCGAGGTCTAAGATCTGGGGCCATTACACAAGGACAAAGGAAAATCGTAACATATGCATTTGCCATTACTGCAAAAAGAAGTATTGTTGCAAGTCAAAGTCAGGAACATCAAACTTGATGAAGCATCTCACCGTATGTAAACAATACTTTGCGTATTCAGACGGCCAAAGCTCTACTCAACAAGTCATTGACGAAGAAGGCAATCTGGCGGATGCGAAAGTCAGTGAAGAAACTTTCAGAGAAGCAACCAACGAGATGATGGTGATAGGGGAGTTACCATTAGCTTGGATAGAAGGTGTGGCTTGGAAACACTTCTGTAACAAGGTATGAGAGTCTACTAATATAAAAATATCTTATGAACCGTATGCTGTTAACTAGTATCTAACATTATATGTTATTTATGCAGATGAGATTACCGAATCCTGTGTCAAGGAGATCATCAACCAGAGACATTGTGAAGATGTATCTGAAGAGGAAGGATGCTATGAAGAAGTGGTTTAAAGCAAACAAGCAAAGAGTATCCATCACTACTGATATTTGGGTGGCTCAAGTAACCCGTAAGTTCTTCAATTTAAATGTCTCTATTTTTTTTTTTAATTTTGAACTGATCTTAATATCTCTGTTAATTTCGAACTTATCTTAATATCTCTGATAATTTAGCTATATGGGGAGGACAGTTTGGAAGGGAAAGAAATGTATGACTCTGTGATGAGTGTGTTGCGGAGTTTGTTTAAGGAGTATAGTGAAAGACATGGGAGAGCATCAGGTGGGCAGGCCGATCAAGCTACTGGCAGTAACACTCAATCATCTCAGAGTTCTCGTCAACTGTCCATGATAACACCCGATTCAGTTGATGATGGTATAGGTTATAAGAGGATTGACAGAAGGTACAAGTCAATGCTAAAGCAGATTGGAGTGAAAGAGAAGCGGGATGAACTGGATGTGTACTTGAAAGAAGAAGTTGAGAATCCTGATTTGATGCCTGGTGTAGAGTATGATGTTCTTTCTTACTGGAGGAGAAACTGTACCAAGTTCCCAATACTGTCACAGATTGCAAAGGATGTTCTTGCAATCCAGGTTTCTTCTGTTGCATCCGAGAGTGCGTTCAGTACTAGTGGAAGGATCATAGACCCATTTAGAAGCTGCCTTACTCACTTCATGGTTGAAGTACTGATGTGTACCGATCAATGGTTGAAGCAGGACATTCATTGTGACTCAAAGGTGGTTACAAATGAAGAAATCCTTGAGAGCATTGAAGAGCAAGAAAAAATTGAAAGAGGTATGTCATCTTACTTGTCTGAATTTGCTTAAATTTGATTTGTGTATTGATCTGCCTCTCTATGTCTTTTGATCAGAGGAATTGATGGTTTATCAGGAGGAGTAAGCTCGTCCAAGTTCTTTCCCACAAGCTGGTTCCAGTTTCTGTTTTTTTTTTTTCGGTGATGTTCTTGGTTGGTTACTTTGATGTTCTCGGTTTTTTAGTTGTCTTGTTGTTGTTGTTGTTGGTTCTGTTTCATTTTGAAAACTTTGCATTGCGGCTAAGAATTGATCGGTGTATGTTTTGTTTCTTTTTCAAATATGGAATGAAAATTTCAGTTTAATTATTTATAACCTTGTTCTTTTTTTTTGTCATCTTTATAACTTTGTTCCTTTACCTATATTTCTGACATTAATATTGTTATTTACAAACACTTTGACCCATTCAGTCTCGAGTTATACAATTCAAACTTCAATTTTCAAAGTATGAAACCAATGAATTCTTTATAATTACTCTTTATAAAAGTGTTTCTCTATTCTTATATCACAACAAAAACCACCAAGAGCAGAAAATGATGCGCAGGTCAGCTATTTGGGAGCACTACACAAGAATAGAAGACAACCAAAACAACTGTATATGTCACTATTGCAACAATACTTTTCCTTGTATACCTAATGTTGGTACATCCACCCTCCATAAGCATCTTCAAAGCTGCAAAGTTTTCAAAGTATGTGTCTATGTGAAATGGTGACATGCTTGATATTCATTTTTTTTCGTTTATAATTTACATGTTTATATTTTATAACTTATTTCAGATCATGATATCCAACAGAGACAAGCAGGATGAACTAAAGTGATTTAAACTATGAGAATAATGGAGACTCGTTAGTATTGATTATCGGTATTGGTGTATTATTCGAACATTTTAAAATAATGGTGAAATGAGATTATGGTTGTCTATTTACTAGTTTATTTTTTTAATTTTACTTCGGTTAAATCCAAAACCGATACAGAAAAACCCGAACCCAATTGATATATGGTTACTTCAGTGTAAACCGAACCCAACCCGAAACCGATGTGTTATATCCGATCCCGATCCGAATGTAAGAATTTCTTAAAATAGGACCTATGAGGTATTACAAAAAAGAACCGATATCCGATATACCCGACCCGAACCTGAACGGGTACCCGAACGCCCAGGCCTAGTTAGTCTCTATGAAATTAAATTCTGAGTGGTGGAGTGTCTTTTTTTTTGTGCAAACGGAACTTCTTAATTAAATCAAATCAGGTTAACCGACCAGAGAACCTGTTTAACTACTGAGTCAGCTACAACATTGTTCAATCTATGGATAAATTTAAACTTGATAGACTTAATTGAAACATCTAGAAAGTAGATATCTCGGAGGACGCTACAGACTTCAAGATTCAGATCGGTTTTGTTGATGGTGTTGATCAGAATCTGGGAGTCTGAGAGCACAAGGATGTAATCCAGTCCACGAGTGAGAGCAGAGGTTATGACAGCACGAACCGCCATTAGGGGCGACAATACAAACGATAATGTCGCTGAGTGGTGTGAAAGAGATATCGAGTCATCAAAAACCCAACCAAACCCTGCAAAACCCGTAGTAAGGTTCCACGCTGCGTCAGTGTATACTAGACACACATCAAGAGGCGAAGGAGGTGGTTTAATTCTGATCAAGGGTTTCAGTGGTGGAGTGTCTATTAGAGACTATTTTACCACTAAAAATGTGATTTCTCCTATTTGCCGAGGTAAATAGTCAATTCCGAAGTAGAATTGAATCCGGATAGTAAATTGCCTACTAGACACTCCTTTACAATAAGACTAACTGTCCGTTGGTTAGTGTAATATATGCCATCTTGCAGTTATAAATTTCGGAATTAATCTCATCATGAAATCAAGACAACAATTACACAAAGGTTTTCAGTGCATGTACTGGTGTAGAGAGGGTTGCACGAAACGTGGTTTGACAATGATAAAATGTTTTGACTATTGCATTGCTTCTGCTTCACGAGAGGGTCCCGTGTCTGTCATTTGTGCGTCAACTCTTCCTGCCCTTTATCTCTTACAATTTTTTTTATCATGTTCAGTTGCTCACCTTTGTTTCTAAGAAAATGGTTTAATTTTCAAATTGAAATTCGAGACATCCCAACTTGTTTTCTTGTATAGTTCTCCACTTTCATTGAAATGGATCTCCTTTTGTGGTAGAAAAAGAGTCTTGCATTCTCTTCTTATAACCTATAAGTATAAGCCCATTAAATGTTATAAAATCATTGTGCGCTCATCCTCGCGGTCGCGGAATAGACGTGTAATTTGAACATGATCCTACATGGCCCTGCACCAAGAATTTTAGTAAGGTCTTAATAGAGGGCCTTATTTGGGTTTTTCAGGAAAGCTAAAATATAGCGCGGCTCAAGGGAATCAAATATCCATTATAGATATTAGGTTTATAACCAAACCAAAGTTTATGGAAGGTATTATCCATAATAGTTATGCTTCAAAAAAAATTCCCATAATGTAAATTCCTTAAAAATATAATATTAAAATTATGGGCAAATCTCTAAAATAGTACTTTTTAAGTTTTTATCACAAAATAGCACTCAAAAAATAAAATGACCAAAATATCACATTTTGTTTTGAAAATTTTCATTTTTATTTTTTATTTTTAAAAATTTGAATACATTCCTAAAACTCCACCCCTTAACTCTAAACCCTAAGTATTAGATTAATCAACCCAAAGGTTATAAATGCATATTTACTCTTTAATAAAACTTATTTTGGTCATTTTCTTCCTTGTGATACTATTTTGTGACAAAAACTTGTTTTGATGCTATTTTTGTCTTTTTATCTAAAATTATCTTCAATAGTAGCATTTATTATATAAATTATATATGATTTTTCTAATTATAAAACATACTAATTTAATTTGTCACACATTATTCTTTTTTTTGTGCAACGTCACACATTATTCAACTAGATGTTTTTTCTGTAGATATGGGCATAATGACATAATTTTCTTACAAATATTTATTAATTTGTCTTTTAATTCAAAATCAGCATAATAAATTATTATTTATGTTTAAAAAAACTTAAATCAAACATCAAAATTATTTATATATGATTTTTTCATCAAAATATATATACTTATTATTGTGCTGAAATTTTAAAAACACTTACATATTAGAATTATTTAAACAAATATTTTTTATTGATTAATATTTAACTATAAATTTTTATATATTAAGTTTAAATTTTATAATAGAAAATATTATTTCTATATAACATCACAATATATATAAGAAGTATCTTTTCAAAAATATGTATATTTTGAAATTTTTATTATATTAATTAACGATGGATGATTATGTTATTACAAACCGAGAAATATTACCGAAGATTCTACAGCCGAAAATTCTACCTGTCTATGAGGATTTCCGCCTGACTGCATCACTTGAACCACTCTATAGATCAACGCTTGACCGGAACTCCTCTCGCCATACTACAGATCTCTTGTAAGTCTTTTCTTCTTTAATACGCATAATAACGCTTTCTCTAGAGCTTGAAATTAGACATCCTGATGTAGAAGCATTAACGAACTTTTAACCAAACCAATGAATCAAGGGCATCTCCACACGGCTTAAGCTTCTAAAACTTATATATTGAGAATACAATATTAAAAATACTTCAAATTGATCATTAGCCGTGATGCAAAATTTAAATAACAAAACAATGTTAAATTTAAAAATTTCTGGATATATATATTATATTATATATTAGACATGTTTTCCTTTTTCAGTTAACTCTATGAACATTAATTCAATTGCAATTGACATGATTTTTATCTTCTTCAAGTCTGAATTCGTAGCAAAAAAAACAAATGAAATTCATCTATATAGACATATTACAATTAAAATCCTATTTTTGAGTAATATCTATACTATTATTTATATGCTCTGAAAATGTTTACGGAATCTCTAATTTTTTAAATATTTATATCTTTTTCATTGCAATTTTTTTTTGAATATTTCTCATTCAACATGCAAACGAATACTGGTTTGATATCAGTATAACATAAACATGAGTTTTTGTAGTAACACATATTAAAAAGATACAATTGTTCGAAAACATAATATTTATAACTAAATACCAGTACACTATATATGATATTAATAAGCTTATATTAGCAAAATCCAAAAATACATAACCCTTTCATGACATATAAGAGAAGAATATTTTTATATAATATTAACAAGATAATATCAAAAATTTGTGTACATAATAATTATTATGTTTTTCTTAAAACTGGTTATTATCTAATACATAAATATGGTTAAAATTATTTACTAAAAACATCGACTCACTTAAAAGCATGGATAGACTCTTTCTTTTTAATATAATAACAAATACGATAATAGTCTGGACGAGGTAATCCAAGTGGCAGGACATGCTTGTAGTGGCAACCACCATCCGGGGAAACCCATGCAAAAACTATCATGTCTCTTCTGGACACCAAAGCGGTACTGGGTTCGATCCAACCCAGGTACAGTCTTCCCGAGTGAAGCGGACCGCTGCCTGACCAGGCTCAAGAAAATGATCCGCGAAATGGAAAACCCTTGGATTATCAAAAAAAAACAAATAAGATAATACTAAATATTTGTGAAGATGAAATACTGTAATTCTCATATTTCCAAAAAAGATATTATTAATATATATAAAAATATTATTAACAATAGGTATGAAAATTAGTTATTAACATAAATCATGGAGAATATAACAAATCAACAAATTCAATTTTCAAAAAATAGTATAAATAATAGTTAATTTGTATATAAATGTAGAATAAATTATATTTTAAAACAAAATTACATTTACAATTTATATTACATTTACAATTTATATTATAGTATAAATTATATTTGATAAACTAGGGTTTAATCCCTGAGGATTAAGGAGTCCATATGAATACCCGAGTAACTACATGCTGCGGTAATTTGAGTGTGTACGGATACGAACTCAGATTACTAACCAAAAAACTTAAACCCTAAATAAAAAGTTCTGTTTATTCTCCTTCTGATTTTCTTTGAGGCAATGTCAAGTCACCGTCATTTTCTCTAAGACCTGTTACAAATTCAACGTTTGTAAGAAGAAGTCGGTGTAAGGATTTATAGCAATCATTAATTGGTAAATTGACCAATCGGTTTGTCAGTAAAGCTATATGTAGGTGAAGTGTGCTTAAACATCATTAAGTATTCTGTCGGACCTTAATATCATTTCTTAGTTATGCAGAATACTATTTATAACCTATAGTAAAGTCAAGACGTATTGAGGACGACTCTTCGAAATCACTATTATGGCATGCTGTTTATTATAATTACGAAATTATATTTAGCAAGATCGTAAGCTTAAGCTACGACGTAAAGAAAAGAAAAACTTAAACTACGACGTTGATTTCGCAGAGTAAACAGCTATACGAAACTCCAACTATTCAGATTACATTATACTATTAATAGTTGCATCGGACAAGTCAAGTTTTACATATTGGTACTTTTGTCATATTTATTAATGAACAAAACTCAAGGTTGAGAAATCTTATTTTGTTACATTATTTAGGAATGAACCAAAATTGATAGGAAAGGTCAAAAGAGCCGTTGGACATAAAAACACCGTGGAGCCTAACAGGCCTAACATTTAGTACGTGAAACCCACATGGACTAACATGTTGCATCTCCCTCTGCAATTAATTACTCCCTCTGTTTTTTAAAGATGTATATTTTGGTGTTTTCACACATATTAAGAAAACACATTAACTATACATCATTTTTAGAAATTATCAAATTCCAATGCATTTTAACCAATAGTCTTTCAATAAATTCAATCAATTTTATTGAAATTTGCAATTTTTGTATAGGAAACATAAAAATACATCTTTGTGAAACAATTTATTTTTCTAAAACATCTATCTTTAAAAAACAGAGGGAGTATAAAATTGAAATTTATACATTTGTATTGATTTGTTATCTTTTAATTTCTGCATCATTTTTTTAAATTTCTGTATCATTAAAAGTCCATATATAAACTTCTTTTAAGAAGTCCATAGATAAATTTTGAAACTAGAATTGTTAATAAGTACTCCACCAAACTTCTCCCTAATTTTACCTTTGTTGTAATATTTTTGATTAATACTTCCTCTATTTGTAAATAAATGTCACTTTGATATTTTCACACAGATTAAGAAATTGACAGAAATATATTTAAATTATTATTGGTTATATTTTTCTGATCAATAGTATTTGAGAAAAATAAAATTATTTATAAACTTAATGCAGTTTGTAACTAATTTTCAGTTAAAAATAAATATAGTTTGCACTAAAATTGTAAAGCGACACTTTTGTTGTAAAAAAAAAGGTTAAAATGACACTTATTGTAAAACAGATGAAGTACGTTGCCTTGGTTGGGAATGTGAATCCCAACACCCCTACCATTGAGCTTGGAGAAGAAAATATGGTTCAGTTGATTTGAAGTATTTTTTTTCCTAATTTGTTGACACTTAGTTATGTATGTTACATAAACAACGATGCACACACAAAGGACGTAATTAAAGTACCTTGTGTCCCCGAGGTAATCATAATTAAGAATCTAAGGAGGCACAATCCGAGATCTTAAGCAACCACATGGGACATGTATGCTGTTCAGCATCAAGTGTACCCAATTTTCCAAAACATAGGAGTTTTTGGGTAATCAATTGCAAGGCCGAAGCAAGTCCACGCTTGATTCTACTTTTGATGTAATGCTTCAGCAATTGGATTCAGCGGAAATTAGAAAAAAAAAAAACACACAACGTGTACACAAATTTATGAGTGCACCATGTAGATCTTTTTATTTATTAAGTATTATTGATTTTTGTAATTCAGAGTTTCATAGATTATAATCTTGAATGGAACAAATTTGAAGATGATCAACTATGAACTTTCTATATCCGTACTAGTGATCTAGTTCTTAATATTAATACAAAGTGGGATAAATTAGAAAAGTAATGGAAATGAAAATAGAAAGCCAGTGTCATCACATGGTATTGCCTTTAAGTGACATGCACATAAAGGGCCACATTGTTAGCTCAACATGGAACAATTCTCTTAAATCCCACTTCAACTTCAACACCAGTTTGGGAACACACGGTTTTTTTAATCCTTTATTTATAATCCAAAAACCATCCTCTATTATTCAACATGTAATTATTTTATAAGTATGCAATACTTCTAATTAGCAATATTTTACTAGTTTTCTAAATATTGTTTGAGACCAGTTATTATATATTAGTAATTGATTGCGACTGTCCATTAACAATGACTGTATTTAGTTACGATTTTCTGTCAGTGATAATCAAACATGCTGCAGCAGAGACCGGGAGAAGTTACACTTAATTTCCGATGTTAATTACAGTCAACATAGAAATAAAATGTCACAATTATACGACCATACGTGTTGTAAGTGTTGTAGTGTAAATCCAAACTAATATATAAATATACACTTTGCAAAAGTAAGTTAGTAAAAACGATTACTAATTATCTTGACTAACTGAACCTAAGCATTTAATATTGAGTATTACATATCCATTTTTTTTTTGCCATCTAATATATGTTATTAATGGGTCTAAGCCCAAGCCCAAAAGCAAAACATACAAACAAAAACCCGACATAAAGGGCAAAACTGAAACATGGGCCTAAAAAACAACAAGACCCAACGGAACGACACACCAAAGGTCAAGCCGACCAAACCACCACGTCCCGACACACGTGTAACCCCTCACCATCGAGTGAAAACACGTGTCACAAATCTGGTTTTCTCCCTCAGCGCCGGTAAACTAGCGGTGGACACCGGAAAACACACCGGAATCCAACCTAACCACACCACGGCTTAACTCCTGTCAAGGAAAACCCGTCAAACAACGACGAATTCACGACGAGAGCCTCCAAGCCAAACGACGAAACACGAGATTAAAATCCCGAGCCTCCATCACCCAGTCACCACCGTTACCTCCTAATCACCGCCGTCGGAGAACTTCATCGTCTGTCGAGATCTCATCCTAGCGGACCGAAACCACAAGGCTTAAACAGAAGGTAGACGGTACTCCAACACCTCAATTGAACCCAAACCACAACCCAATCCTCCGACTGAGCTTGTCACAAAACGCCGGCAGCGTAGAGCTTCGATAGCCTCCACCCTCCAGAAACATAAGCCGGCGAGGCAGAGCTGCAGAAGCCTCCATCCCCCGGGGTCATAAGCCGGCAACGGAGCTAGAACCTCCCCATTCCGGAGCCGAAAACAGGGGAGCAATAAGAACGATTCATCTCTCGCTCACCCTCACGAATACAAAAACAAAAGAAAAGATGGAGATCACCACGACACTCTTTCTCTCAAGAAAATTCTAGAAAGAAGGGAGAGAGTCTACCATCCCCATATCTATTTTGTAACTTTCCTAACTGTTTTATTTATTACATATCCATTTCGTAGCCTCTAGCTAGGTGACTATATATAAATAAACGTAATAAAAAGGTTTGCATAAATAATCTCAACGACTTCAGTTAGAGGTTATCAAATCTCTTTCTCTTCCAATTACATCATTGTCTAGGTTTATTGCTCTCTTCTCTCCATCTCCTGTGGTCCTTACCTATTTAAAGTCCCTCTTATCACTTTCTAAATTTCTTTATATCTCTGAGTTTCTTTAGATTTCAGTTTTCCTCTCGCTGCTCTCTCTATCCTCACATCCTTGAGAAAATATAAAATTTGTAGGATAAACATAATCCCTCTATTTCTACTGGCTTAATATCCTGTCTCACTTTCACTAATTTAACTCGTTAATTAATTTACAACATTTTCTATTTCTCCCTATTCCTCTCCTTCTCTTCTCTATTGTTCAATCTAGAGATAGAGATAAAGTACACAGCTTAAGGGTCATTTTCTTGCGACATTGTAGTGTTTCGCCTAAGGAATAATCGAAGTCTTACAAGAAAATGTCTAACAGAAGATCAAGACAATCATCAAGTGCTACGAGGATCTCTGATGACCAGATGATCGACCTCGTTAGTAAGCTCCGTCAGTTTTTGCCGGAGATTCGTGAACGGCGCCGTTCTGATAAGGTATATTACATAACATCAGTTTCATTTAACATCTTTCATATATATCTTTTTTTTTTATCTTTTGACAAGGAAGGAAAAAAAAACACTTCTTCGTTAAAAGAAGATGGACACAAATAAAACAAAAAGTCCAAACTTTTGAATTCTGACAACATATTTGTTTTCTATTTTGACCAAATGAAAATGTGGAAAAGGTCATGGTTGTGTGATGTCCGTACATGTATGTTTTTTTTTGCTAAAAAAAAAAAATACATGTATGTTGTCTTATTGAATGATGATGTTTGGGCATAATATTTAAAATTAGGTGTCAGCATCGACTGTACTGCAAGAGACATGCAACTACATAAGAAAGCTGCATAGAGAAGTTGACAATCTCAGCGACCGTTTGTCGCTGCTCCTCGACTCCGTTGATGAAGATAGCCAAGAAGCTGCCGTCATTAGAAACCTGCTCATGTAACTTTCTAATATATTGATTTACTATATAACTTATAATATATATTTGTAATGTAATGTTGATCGCCCTTAATCATGAAGCGACGTATATTTGCAATGTAATGTTGATCGTCCTTAATTATGAAGCGACGTGTTTTTCTCTTATGAGCTTCCGAGTTATGGTCCAGCAATTACATTAGCGTCTAGTATTTAGTCTCCGGAAGATGTGTTATTTATTACTCAAATAATGAGAGGAGAGGACTTTGAAGGAGAAAAATTATGACTATCTTCTCTCCTTGCAAAATAGTACTCCCTCTGTTTCATAATAAGTGTCACTCTAAGCTCATTTTCTTGTTACACAAAGAGTATCACTTTATAATTACAATGTAAATTATATTAACTTTCAGCTGAAAATTAATTGTAAACTGCATGGATTTTATAAATAATTTTATTTATCTAAAATACTATTGGTCAAAGAGGTATAATTAATTACAACTTACATATATTTCAACAATTTTCTTAATCTGTGTGAAAAATGTCACAACGACACTCTTTAAAAAACGGATGGAATATGTTTTTTCTCTCCTTTCAAAATATTGGACACTGAGGTGTCTGAACTCGATTGTGTCAGTTCAAAGATCGAAAAATGCAGGATGAATAAATTTATAGTTCTTATCAAAATTTGTTATTGATGGATAATTTTATATTTCTTATCAAAATACTGGAAACGTTCAAATTTTTTTTTTAACAAAAGTATATATACTTTATCCAGTTAATATAAAAATGTAACTATTTATTGGGTAAGCACCGACTCATATTTGAGAACCATAGTCATTGCATTTCTATAAATGTCAATGACTTCACGATGACATTTAAATATTAGACGACTAAATGGGCATGATCAGTGTTAGGCTAATCAGTGTAGTATCTAAACGTCCGACAATATTTTTTGGAAAACTTTGGTTTTGTGGGCAGGCTGCCACGTAACTACGTTGATGTGAGAAATGTCATATGAAGAATCATTACTTTTTTTTTGTTGTCGAAGAAGCATTACTTTGACGAGAGATCCATTACTTCTCAAAGTTAACAATAAGTTGATGCATCTGAGAAGTCAGTTATTTTTTAATTGTAGAACTGAGAAGTCAACTTTTTTTGGTAAACGTCAATAAAACTAACCAAGACATCTCCGACCACACGACATCAAATTTATTGTTAAAATTACATCAGATTTAATGTTTTGGTATCAAATTTTTTTTTTGTCATTTTCAACCGTGATATCAAATATTATATCAAAAATAATATTATATATTATTTGATATTTTTTTAATATTTTTAATATTTTTATTATTTAAAATTGATAAATAATTTTTATAATCCTTAAATATTTTTAATAACCGTAGATTTCAGAGTACTTTATAAAATGTCAAGTTCAATAACACTGAATTTTAAATGGTTTTTAAAATGCATATTTGAATAACAGTAAATTTATCATTTTGATACAAATCACCTAAAACTCTCGATTTAATACAACTCCTCTAATGATAAAATTATATTAAAATAGTAGATTTTCACACTATGGGTTAAGAATGCCCTTATATCGTATTCAAATCACTTACGGGCTAATATCAATAAATTAAACACGAGCTGCTTATTAACCCAATTGAAAATGAAATGAAGTTGTCTCCGTTACTGAATTCCAAATGCTAAATTTTCACAAATTTTAACCAACACTTACTATAATACTCATTTACGAAATGATAAATCCTTGTAAAATAGATTGATTTGTATAGGCTTCCTTTGTGTAACTGGAAGGAGAATTTAGGAACGGCGAACGTTTACTTACAAAAGCCCAAAAGATAGCGTCAAGGAAAAAGCCACCCGGCACAATCTAAGACCATCATTATTGGTCATCCCTTAAGGGATGCCTTAAGGAGGGGAAGGACCACAAATCACTAAGACCAAGGGGAATAAAAGGGAAAAAGCCCCTAAACAAGGGATGTCCCTTGTATTAATCTGACCACAAAAAAAAAAAAAAAAAAAAAAAACAAAGTTAAGGGATTTGCTCTTGGGGATGACCAATAATGATGCTCTAAAAGCATTCGCATTGGCATTTTTTAGCCAAAGTTCACACACATACCGAGACAAAAATATATTAAACAAATCACATCTTTATGAACTTCTCTCTCTGCGCTTCTTCGGGAAGAACCCGGTACGTTACTGTTATGCGGGGTGGCGTTCCGCGATTGGTCCACCTATTCTTTTTTTTTTTAAATCCAAACGAAAAAGTTGAAAAGAAATTAATAAGAAAACAAAAATTACGAACTCCAACACCGCATTGCCAATGCGGATGCTCTAAGAAGGCTCCGAGGCTTCAAGGGATAAAAAGTATGTAACACAAATTGTTAACACGTTTAGTCTTAAAATTCAGAAAAATGATATTCCCTTCATTTCATGATACCTGATGTTTTGCACTAATACACAAAGATTAAAAATTATATTTCTTTAAAGAATATTTCAGAGATATAATTTTAAAATCAATTAATCAATTATAAAAAACTGTAAAATCTAGTTTGTTGAACAGTTTTTCAATAAAATTAAAACAAATACGTAAATTGAGGCAAAATAATCCTTCCAAACATCATCTATCTTATTAAAACAGAAACATTCTATTGGACCTAACATTTATTTTGTAAGTTTTTAAATTAAATACACATTTATACTTTATAGTTAAACTTACATTAAATCATTAATGTTTCTTTCTTTATACTACTATCTATGTTTCCAAACAATATATTTATTTTTTATACTACTATCAATGTTTCCAAACAATATATTTTTTATACTATTATCAATGTTTCCAAACAATACAATAATTTATCTTAGTTATGTTATATCTATCATTTTCTTTTTAAAATTTTGTAGAAACATCATAATTTCATAAATTTTAAAATAATGAACTTTAAAATTTGGAGTATAAGATTACAAATTATAAAATTATTACAATTTAAATCAAATTAGATTACATATCGGTCATCCAACAGTTCAATCGGTTAATCTTGGGTTTTAGTAATTTTTTTAATATGAATATTTTAAAAACCTAAATTGAATTGTCAGATCTCCGAATTAACCGGTATAATCACAATCGGGTTGAATTTAAAAACATTGATTTAAATGCAAAAATATTTTAAATACACACTTTTAAAAATTACCAAAATATTTGTTAAGTTATTAGTGAAATTTTTCATCGTAAAATATTCCGCGCTTCCAAAGCGCGGATCAAGATCTAGTCTATATTAAAATAAAGAGATTATTTGAGTGTACTTGTTGCACCATACTTGGTCTTTTCTAGGTGTTGCTAGTTTTTTTTTTTTTGGGTGCGAATGTTAAATTAGGTGTTGCTAGTTGAATGCTATCTCTTGTTATCTTTCTCTACAGGGCCCCTTCTCTGTATCTTCTTTTGAATTGTTTTTTTGGAATATTTCTCTCTATAAATTTATTTAATTTAGTATTTTTGAGATTGAAATATCCAGACCTCTCAATATAAAAATATTATTGAAGTCTTATTTAAACCTGACTAAAGAACTTCCACAATCTTAATGTTGTTTATCAATGGATAAGTTTAGCGTATTCTATATATATATATATATATATGTATTGAACAAATATTTATATATTAAAGTATATTGATAATAAAATAAAATAGAATGTCAAAATTTTGTAAATACCAAAATCATATATTAAAACTATATCAATAAAAACACATTAAATTGGAAATTGACAAAAAAAAATAGTACAATTAGATAGTAATAAATCACATTATTACCATATACTCAAATCTGATATTTTAAATTTCCAACTTCTATATACCCTAAGCAGACATATCTATTTTATATTCCTTCCAACTATGTCTTTATTCCCTATATAATAAAGGAAAAGTATTTGTCATTAACGCATTCCCACACAAATTTTTAATTTTACTATAGACAATTTAATGTGTTCACATATTATTTTTTTAATTAACTCATTTTTATTTCTTGTATTTCTAACATTTGTATTAGTGAATTTAAATTCTCTCTATACAACTACTGACTAATATCATTTTAGAAGAAAGAAATACAAAATAATTAAGATTCACATCAACTAAAATTTTGAAATGAAAATGTTCTTATAAATTGAAAGTTTCATATCTTGCCGAACTTGGCAATGATTGAGGTTTTTATACACAAATAATAGATAATTGTTATAGTTTATGAATAAAAAATTGAGGTAAAAAACACCACACACAAAGTCGGATCTTTAGTCTAGCCAATTATTAGTTCTCTTTACGAAGATATCATATCGTACCAAAAATTAGAAAAATAATCAGATTGCTAAAAAAATCAGAAATCAGAAAAGGTTTAAAAGCAAAGACAATTCGTGAAATCGATTGAAAAATAAAACTCAGGTGCCATTGAAGAGATCACATTATTTTTACACGCAACTCTAACCCCTTTCACTCGATTACATCGTGTTTTTGTTATAATTACCAAGATTGTTTTTATAAGAAAATATATGTTAATTGTTATAGACTACGTCAATACATGTCTAAAAATATTGACACGGCGCCAACCATTTTTGTTGGTATTCTTAAAGTATAGTCCAATAATTATGTATGTTATACATCCCAAAAATATTTTTTTACATTTATTTTATTTTATTTTATTAGAAGAAAGTAAATATGGGTAAAATATCTGGATCGGAAGAACCGAACCGAACTAGATTTAAAAGTAATATTAAACACAAATTAAAACTAATTAAGTACTCAGATGTATCTAAAATTTTAATATTCAGATAACCAGACTCGAATCTAATCCAAATTGAAATATTTTGGATACCAAAATATCTAAATCAAAATTATATTAAATTTTACATCTATTAGATATTCAAAACTATTAAAATATCTAAAAATATTTAATGTTCAAAATATATATAATATTTATTTGTTATCCATCAAAATATTTAAATTGAACTAATTTTTATGTAAATTTAAATATTTAGTCTTACATTATTCAATTTTTTTTTGTTTTATATTATTTATTTTCGGGTTTTTAGGACTTAAGTATAATTAGATTTTTGTTAAAAATACGTAATTTAAATAGGTGTTTGAACTGAAATCCGAACCAAACCTGCAATGATTCGAATGGAAACTTCAAAATTTATAGATATCCGAATAAGATTTAAATTCGTAACTCTAAAAATTTGAAATTCGAATAGATCAACTGAATCTGAACGGATATATGAAATACTTATCTCTAAAAAACTATACGACAAATTTCTTAACACAACATACAGTAAATAATCTAATAAACTATTTTATTTTGCGCACAACGCGGATTACTATTCAGTGACTATTATTCAAACATCCCATTACTATTCAGTGGCTATTATTTAAACATCCCATAAAAAGTTTGATATAGTGACAAAATTAAAAGCATAGTGTTTGACAGATTCTCATTTTCTCCGGACATATTTTGTCATGAGCTGACTTTTTAATTCGAACTCCCACTGCCCTTTCAAATATATGAGTCCCCAACAACATGTAAACCATGAACGGAACGTCAAAGAATTAACAACAAAGCTCCACATCCTAATTTCAACTTTACATTTTGAAATATAGGCTTCTTCACTATCATAAACATATGTACAGAACAAAACCTCTAGAGGCGATAAAACACTCCAGCACTCAAAACCTCAATGTAGTAAAACAAACAAAAACAAGAATAAGGTTTTCTCTGTGTGTGTATATTCTACAAGCTAATCACAACAAATAGGACATCTGATGAGTCCATTCTCGTTACACTCGAGACATTTTTGAAACCCATACTCTTTTTCTTCCTCTACACTTTCATCATCATCATCATCATCATCATCATCTTCATGTTCATAGTACACTTTGCAGCTCCCTGAACATGTCTCACAAGGCACAAACCTTACATCTCCACAAGCCTCACATTCTTGCCCATTACAGTATTTGTTTTCTTCCACCCTCTCGCAGCCTTGTAGAAGCTTCTCAAGCTTCCCTTCTTCGTTCAACTTCCGAATCTCCTCTGCTCCTCCGAGTAACTTCTTCCCCAAGAAAACTCTAGGTAAGGTGATCCCAACACCATTTTTGAATTTACCCCCAAGCAGCTCCTTAAGCTCGTCTTTGAAACCAGAATGCATCGACACATCCCGCTCATCCACTCTAACTCCACTACTTTTTAGTATACTTCTGACATCACAGCTATCTTCATATGTCTTCCTGATACCTCTAAGGCTTGTGAAGTAGAGTATCACTCTGTCTTTACCAGTAGGTTCCTCTTCTTCTTCCTCTTCATCATCAGAGAACTTAAACTGTGGCCTCAGTTTCAAGTCATGAATCGAATTGTGAAAAGGATGTTCAGAAGGAAGTTCTTGGAGAGACCTCCTGAATGAAGATATGATCTCAGGATCGAAATCAACCAAGTCGTCAAGCCCTTCTTCCTCCAACTGAAGCCACAGTGGCTTCACATCACCATTCAACTTGGGACGTTCACAACCACCACCATGACCAGCAAAATCAAACGAGAAGCTCCTAACGTGATTAGGGGTCACAGAATCTTCAAGCCCATCCATCATCTCCCACGTGTTGATCGTCTCCGGCTCTCCGGGAGGCGTCAAGACCGGAGTTTTAGGGACAATCTTGGGGATCTTCTCGTTCATCATGCTTGACCATACTTTAGCTTCAATAAACTTAGCCTGCATCTCCAAATTAGGTTTCTCCTTCTCTAACCTCTCTTTGTGAACAAACGCATTCACGGAGGCTCGTCGCTTCTCTCCAGACTCTTCGGCGGCGGCGGCGGAGACAAGGTTACCGCTGAAGTCAGAGGAGCCGCAGAGCTTGAGGGATCCGAGGCTGGTGGAGCTGAGAGCAACCATGTGGCAGCTGTCGTCGGAGTGTTGAGATGGGTGGTGCACCGATTGGATTTGACGCATGCTCACCGGACAATATCCTTGCTGGCAGTGGTGGCATCGCTTACGGTGCTTCGAGCTCGTACAGCCCATAATGGATCAAAAGAAGATCTTTTTTTGAAACAGGGGAACCAGAAACTCTTGGAGACAAAAGAGTTTGGTAAGATCGATGAGATATATATATATATCAAAATAATAGTATATTTTTTATGGAGATTTGTGAAAATGATAGCTAGAAAAGAAAAGAAGAAAGGAGAGATCGTGATGAGTTACGAGTAAAGACTAAAGAGCAGTTTAGAAACAGAGACGGAACCAAAACAGAATACTTTTTGAGGAATTTAATTAAAGAAGAAACAAAATCAAATGGTCCAAACCAATTGAGTTATGAAAGCGAGCACAAGGACAACAACATCATCTAGTTACAGTCTCGTCCGTCTCGTCTGGTTGCTAACTCTCTCTCTCTCTCTCTCTCTCTCTCTCTCTCTCTCTCTCTCTGTGGCGTTTTAGAAAAGTTCTCTCAGATAATTTGGTTATTTATAAAGTCATCAAAAACCATTTGGTAGGTGTTCTTTGTATTCATATGGTTCATGGTTCCTTTTCGGATAAAACCTTTTTTTATTTTTTATTCTTTTTCGAAATAGGAATAATATCTACTGGTTTTTGTGTCCTTCTATATAACTTAGTTTTGTTTTCTTTTTTGGACATAAAATATTAGCATATTGTAAATTGGAATAACACTAATTTCTTGACATATATGTGATTATTATTTTTTTGAAAATTAATTAGATTACCAATTGATTATTTAATATGTCTTCTTTTTAGTTATATCTATTAAATGGTACATGATTTTACTCCTTTTATAAAAATGTTGATAAGCTTTATATTATTATTTTTATTTACTAAATTTAAAGAGATCATGGATAAAACAAATTAGTTTAGATAAAATATGATTATAATAATTAAATGTTTTCATGCACGATCTATGTGTCATTAATTCTAGTCCATCATTTTTGTAGAAACAATTTCATAGATAAATTTTGGATTTTGGATCTTATCTATCCAAAGCCAGTAATTGTTTCTTTTTATATTAAATTATAAGGTTCCAAATATTAGTGCATATTGCTAAACACCGAACTATCTACTATTAATTTTAATTAATTTTTAGATAGTTTGGGGTGAGATTTTGTGGTTTAGTAGTAACTGAGACGCCTTCAGATTCAATTTATTTATTGCGTTAAAATTAAGTCATATTGTTTATCTACTTACAAATATGAATCTTTGATTAGACCATCTCCAATGTATTTCTATATTTTTACCTTTAAAATAGAGAAATTTTATAATAAAAATGGATTTTACTCCAATGTATTTTTCTAAAATAGAAATTTTCAAATATAGAGTAAAATATAGATGAATACTATTTATTCCTCTATAAATAGAGGGAAATATAGTAATCTCTATTTTAGAGGTAAAAATAAAAGTTGATTGGAGTGATTTTGACTCTAAATAATATTAGAGCATCTCTAAAAAGACACTATATTTTGAAGTTTACAAAACTTCATATTTGAAGTTTTAAGTTAGTTTTCTCCAAAAGCAAAACTTCAAACCTAACTTCAAAATAATTTATGTTTTATGTTATGGTCCTTATATTTATGATACTTACTTTATATTAATAAAACTTTATAAATTAATAACACATATATGAAAAATATTATAGAAATATTAATTAACAAAAAAATACAATAAAATATATAATTTTACATAGAAATACATAATAAATATTAAATTACAAGTAAATTACTACATTAATCTATAAAACTATTTTCGTAATACTTCCATTTATGATCAATTAGTATATTTTAAGTTTCTTTTCTAATATTTTTGTTTTCTAAATTTAGTTAAAAAACTTATTGAAAGTTTTTATTTAATTTCATTTGTAGAAATTAAAACTATAAAAGCAAATTTGAAATAACTATGAGTTATAAAATATTGAAGGATTAAAAAAATTAAAGGACAAAATATTTAAGAATTATAAATATAATATGTAAATGTAAGGACCAAAATGCAATGAAAATATGAAATTTCAAATTTGAAGTTTTGAGTAGTGACACTCTATATTTGAAGTTTCACTATTCAAAACTTTAAATTTGAAGTTTTAAAGTTTCTTTTTGAAAAATAAAAAACTTCATAGTTGAAGTTATAAAATGTCTTTTGGAAATACTCTTATATAAGTAAAAATATGGGAGGGTTGGAGATGCTCTTACGGCCAATTTACATGCTAAAAAATATATTCGTAAATTTTGAGATACCTAGATTAATCAATAATAAATAATGTTTAAAGAATTATAACATTTTTACTGTTTACATATGTTCTCGCTTATAACTATTTTTGAAACATATAGCTTGAATCTAGCTCGTTTGAATGATTAAAAAGCCTGAGCTGTGGCCGGCCTATGCCTCTACTCTGCTGTATTTTAAATGTGTGTTTATATTATACTAGTATTATGGCCCATGCTATGCATGGGAAAATTAATTGTTGAAACTACTCATACCAAAATATAATTGTTTAATGTATCTTTATAATTTAATTTTAAGAGAAAATCATAAGTTTTGATTTTCCAAAGAAAAAATGTTTTAAATTATTGGCAATTCATGAAAACTGTAATTTGGACGGTGTATTAGACCCAGAGGCTGAAAACTACCTAAACTGAGAGAGGAAAAAAAACAGGTGTGGCTAGCTTTTCATTAAGGGCAAGTGGTTTTCATATAAAATGCATGTGGCTTGAGGAAAAGAGATCATTTTTTCATTTTACTATTGTTAATTATGATAAATCTATATTTCTTTGTCTGCCATTTTTTGAAAAGATATAAATCTATTCCAAAAATAATAAGTTTATATAATATATAATGAATGGAAAATGTAAAAATACCAGATGAAAACATGTGCTTTACTAATACTATTACCCGATATTATTAGGTTTATTCCACATTTGATAGGATGTTGGAGTGAATCCTAACTAAAGTTTTTCAGACCTGAAACAAAGGATAAATACAAAATCATGGTAATTAAAGTTTTCAGACCTGAAACACTATATAAATATTGACAAAGAACAACATGAGGTACAAGAACGTCATTTACATCAAAGTCATGCAAAATAATATTATTTGATGAATCATATATAATGCACTCTCGACAATAACGATAAATAATGCATGGTTTATTAAAGATTTTTAAACAACCATGGGGTTTTAAATGCAATTTAGAAAAATTTAGTAAAGAAAATAGATAAAAAGATTACTTTTTTATTTGTATCTCCAGTCGTTGACCCGATAAAACATTCTAGTGATGATTGAGAACAATTGACATTGTATTTATAAAATGAAAGGAAGATTAGACATCTTATTGATATAATTGTGAGACCTGGAGAAGTCGGCATTTCTTTGTTGACATTTTATTCAGAGGTTTCTTACTTTTGTAGAAAGCAAAAGAAGTGAAAGTTAGTGGGAAGTTACTAAGTTATATAAGTCAAGAAAGTTACTAAAGGGGTGTATTCAACTGAGAGTTTCAGGTGATTTGTATTAAAATGACAAATCCACTGTTATTCAAATATGAATTTTAAAAATTCATTTAAAATCCACTGTTATTGAACTTGACATTTCGTCAAGTACTCTGAAATCCACTGTTATTGAAAATATTTTAAGTTGTGGGATTTTAAAGTTTTGAGGTGATTTTAGGGTGTTTGGGTGGAGTTTCTTAGTTAAAAAAAATAAAACTCAAATCCCATTATTTTAGGTGATATTCTAAAATAGTTTAACAAAAATCACCTAAATCTCTGCAACTTATTAAAATCATCTAAAACTCCATTAAAAATCAAATCACATCAAATACTAAATTGAATACATCCCCCTAAGTTATAGCGGAAAATTTGAACATGATATAGAAAATTAGGGATTTAGATTTTGGTTTCAAAATGAAAATCGATTCACATTTTTTTTAATTGGAATTAGATTTTATTTTGGTACATGATTATGTGTCAAAATTTTATCGGTGAAGTAACTTGTGATTTAGTATATAAGAGATACATGCTATTTACCAACTCTCACAACCTACAATTATGCTATTTACCAACTCTTACAACTTACAACTAGTTTTTCTAGTTTTGTACACCATCATCGTATCAACATGAGTTTTCTTTTTTTTTTTCTTTTTTGAAAAAATCGTATCAACACGAGTTGCTTAAATAGAAAGTGAGATTTTCGACGTAAAAATAAAGATAAATATGGTTTTTAACTTTGTATGATGGTTGAGATATTACATTTAGTTTTTTTAATCGTTTCAACATAGCACTTTTTTTTTTGAAACAATTTCAACAACGTACTTGTTTTTAATGTTGAGAGTTTAAGGCCGTTGTTTTTGATATTGATATTAATAGAAAAGGGTAGTATAATTTACGTCTACGGAATTTTATGTCTATCAGCTATGTCTATGATAATTTCAGGATTTTCATAAGATTCCGTGATGAAAATTAGGACTAGCACTTTAATCTACGGAGCACAAAGCCACGAACGAACTAAGTGACAATAAGAAATAGTAAAACTTAGTACTATTCAAACCAATATCAGTTTACACTAGTTTTGTGGAATATCTCAAATTGATTTCAAACATAGATGTAAGTCCAAATCGTGGCCTCAATTTCAGGAATATGCATACTCTCCGATATATTCAAGCGGCAGATATACGAAAACGACAACAATCTTTCTCCCCGAAATTTTTGCCTCTGCCATTTAAAATGATGGTTTGATTCAGCACAAAGCAGACTATTTAAAATGATTATATTCTTAATGCCACCAAGTTTTGCTGGTCCAATAAAGTGTAATTAATAGTATCTTGAATATACGTGGTTAATAACCGGTAGCTAAAATAGGAAGTATAAATAAACTCAAAAGAAAAATTAAAAACTAATTTACGTCCTTATCATTATTATTTCAACTGCGACTAAAATGATTAATGGAATAGTTTATATACATTGTATGATACGTTAAATAGAAAATGTGTTATTGATTTAGATGATCTGAATCAAACCAACCAATAACCAAATTAATTTTTAAATGTTACCCATTGATCCAATTTAAGTAGCTAAACCAAAACTAAAAACTAAAACTAAAAACGTCACATTGGTTCAGAAACTCTGATTCTGTTAAAGATCGCATCCGTAGTTTTGCCTTTTAATTGGTTGAGAAACTCTCATTCGGTTAAACGTCGCGTCTCAGTAATGACCAATATATTATTATTGTATCTTATACTTTCCAACGTCAAACTAACATGAATCATTGGACTTATTATTTGATCAATGATTGGATAACAATCCTTCACGGAAATGTTTACGCCTTAAAAATCAAATTAACGGTAAGATGAGTGGAGAGAAATGGAGTATATGATAGCAGTAGAAAAGAGAAAGAGAAGTGGGTTTCTTAGTGTTAGTGGCTTAATTAATGGATGGCATTGTTGGTCTTCTGTCTTCTTATGTGTTGCCGTTTGAGACAGGAATTAGATGGCCTCCACTAAACCTTGTTTTAAGAAACTTATTTTAAAGCATTGTTCAATGGTTGCTAGCTCTCTTTGTTTAAATGGAACGGTTTAATATTACAATTAATTTGTATATAGAAGTAATGACGTCCCCAAAAAAACTTATGTTCATGCCTTTGTCCTTAGTCCTTACCCATGAGTCATGACATAACTGGTGGAAGTTCATATATGTGGTAATCTACTAAAGAGCTAAATGGGTTTAACATAGAATGCTTTTTCTTTGGTTGCGTGTGATATAAGTAAGTTTAATCATTAGTTTAAAGATATGGGCAGAGTCAAGAATATGGACCACAAATCAACTTCCGTTGAATAGTAATCCTAAGAAAATCAGAGAGAAATACACACACAAGTACATCACACTCTTTTTTTTTTTGAAAATTACATCACACTCTTTACAATAAAAAAAAAGTTAACTCAAACATTACTTATTTTAGGACATTTAACCAGAACCATACAAATCTTTTTTTATTAGTGACATTTTTTATACCAAACATGTCATTTTATGTTATGAGAAAAAAATGTATTTACAAGAATGTCATTATCTTTTAATGCCACGTAAGCAAAGACCCGGCACCATGTAGGAATTTGGTTCCGTGTTTTCATTAAGTCAGTTATCGTTACGGCTGAGTTAATGTTACGTTGTGGCTGAATTAAAGAACACGGCTGACTTAAGAGAAAACAACTGACTTAAGAAAATAAGTCAGCCGTTAGTGGCTGCTGATTTACAGAAATCT
Organism: Raphanus sativus; assembly: GCF_000801105.2. Classification (NCBI taxonomy): domain Eukaryota; kingdom Viridiplantae; phylum Streptophyta; class Magnoliopsida; order Brassicales; family Brassicaceae; genus Raphanus; species Raphanus sativus. The sequence goes on from NC_079514.1 coordinate 12,597,267, forward strand.
AGCTGATTTATGCGATAACAGCTAAGTTAAATACACACGTTACGGTTGATTTATACATCGGCGGTATGATTTCTGAAAAATTCGGCTGAGTTGTAGTTAAGACACAGCTGAGTTAAGTTTCCCCGGCTGAGTTAATCAACATTGACTGGCTGAGTTATTAAATTTACGGCTGAGTTTTGGGAGGTTGTTACGGCTGAGTTATATTTAATCAGCAATAATTAGATGGATTAATACTAAATTCAGCATAGTTACGACTGGTTTATTAGTGAAAGATTAATTACTAGAATAGCATCCGTTTGACGGCTGATTTATTTGACGATACGGCTGATCTATGATTTTTCATCCAAATTACGGCGATTTATTAGCAAAAGATTAATTACTGAAATAATATTCACGTTTCTGCTGACTTACATTGTACATGAGAGCTGATTTATTTAGGCTGGGTTATATATTCGTTTGGCGGCCGACTAACCAATTTTCCATGTCATCCGCAATGTCATCAACTCGGATTTGCCATCTCATCACTAATGTTACAACAGTAAAATAAGGGTCTATGTTATTCTTCATCTTCTTTATCTATCTTCTTCATTGTATTCTTCATCTTTCTCCGAGATCTTATGGATCTGGTGTTTCCGAAATTGGGTCTAAAAAACATAAATTTAAAAAATTTAAATTATGAGACAGGTCTACTGCAGTCATCATCGTTATTAATGATGATCGGTTAAAGAAGAAGCTTCCTCTCCTCCAGTGTCATGTACGACGGTCCGACATCCTGTTACTTCCTCTCTCATTGGATTTGTTGTCCTGCAGAAGAAGAAAGACTTAAAGAGAGAGATGAAGAAGTTAAGTCCCGTAAATTGTAAGAAAATGAGAGAGTTGAACAAAAAAGTAAAAAAATGAGAGAAGACAAAGAAGATGATGCATTTAAAAGCTGATTTTATATGTTTCATGACTCATATGGTGCATCATCTGAATACGATAACTTTAGTTTATATAGTGAGTCTCCAACACATATGTTATGGCTGAATTGTACATATGTTACGATATTCATACGTTACAGCTGAGTTATGCATACGTTACAGCTGAGTTTATAATTTTTATAACTTTATAGTTATATCGTTCAAGGTTTGAGGTTCAATTTTTTTTAAAAAAAATTAATATTGTGTTCAAAAGATAAACTTTATATTTTTATCACTTAATAGTTCTATAGTTTAGGGTTTGAGGTTCAAATTTAAGAAAAGATTAAATTTTTAATATTGTGTTCAAAGATAAACTTTATAATTTTTATAATTTTATAGTTCTATAGTTTAGGGTTTAAGGTTCAAATTTAAGAAAATATTAAAGTTTTAATATTGTGTTAAGAGTTAAAGGAATTATTTTTTTCCTGCCCGAAATACGAAACATCGCGAAACAAATTACAGTCGACGGCTGAGTTATAGGAACATTACGGCAGGCTTATACAATTCAGATACATTACACCTGAGTTATGCATACTTTACAGTTGAGATATGCATACGTTACGGCTGATTTATGCATACATTACGACTGAGTTATGCATACGTTACGACTGAATTTATAATTTTTATAATTTTATACAGTATAACCTCTTTAAATTAATACTCTATAAATTAATATATACTAAAAATTCTATAAAATAATATAATTTTATAGTCTCAAATTAAGTTTTTAGTTCAGTTAGTATATTAATAAATTAATAATCTCTCTAAATTAATGTAAAATTATAGTTTTGGTATAGTCTCAACATTATTAATATATAAAGGTTTCACTGTAGTTCTATAGTTAAGGGTTTGAGGTTCAAATTTAAGAAATTTTAATATTGTTTTTAAAAGATAAAATTTATAACTTCTATAAATTTATAGTTCTATAGTTTAGGGTTTGAGGTTCAAATTTAAGAAAATATTAAAGTTTTAATATTGTGTTTAGAGTTAAAGGAATGATTTTTTTCCTCCCGAAATACGAAACGTCGCGAAACAAATTACACTCGAAGGCTGAGTTATATGAAAATTACGGCTTGCTTATGCCATTCAGATACATTACGACTGAATTATGCATACTTTACGGTTGAGTTATGCATATGTTACGTCCGAGTTTATAATTTTTAAAATTTTATAGTTCTATAGTTTAGGTTTTGAGGTTCAAATTTAAGAAAAAAATTAAAGTTTTAATATTGTGTTCAAAATATAAGTTTTATAACTTCTATAACTTTATAGTTGTATAGTTTAGGGTTTGAGGTTCAAATTTAAGAAAATATTAAAGTTTTAATATTGTGTTTAGAATTGAAGGAATGATTTTTCCCGCCCAAAATATTTGTTCCCGCCCAAAATACGAAACATCGCGAGACATATTATACTTGACGGCTGAGTTATAGGAAATTTACGGTTGAATTATGCATATTTTATGGTTGAGTTATTCATATGTTACGGCTGAGTTATAATCAAATTACGGTTGAGTTATGCATACGTTATGGCTGAGTTATGGTTACAATACAATTTTATAATAATCAAATACTGAGTTATGGTTGCAATACGGTTTTGTTATAACAAATTCGACCAAAAAAACTTTTAGCAGACTCAAGATTCATCATTCAAACTTAAATTGAATATAGAAACCAAAAAAGAAACTAAAAAGACGAGTATATAGATTAGAAATCAAGAGACAAATATGTTGCATAAACAACATATATTTAAAAAATCAAAAATCTGAGACATGTCTATTGCCGTAGTTGTCGTCTTCGATCGTGGTCGACTAGAGAAGAAGATTTCTCTCCTCCAGTGTCATGTATGGTGATTCGACATCCTGTTGTTCCCTATCTCATCGGATTCATCGTTTTCAGAAGAAGAAAGAGTTAAAGAGAGAGAGATGAAGTGACTAAGTCTCGTCAATTGTAAGAAAATGAGAGAATGATTTTTGGCCTTTAGATTTCAATTAATCAATGACCATAAATTGTGATCCTTGAAAAAGAAATATTAACCAATGAGAAAAGGTGAGGATAGAAAAAAAAAGTTAATTTTGAACCCTTTGATTAAAATAAATCAATGGTCATGAAAAAAATAGAAATTGTAATTTTAGTTCTTTTCAATTTCTTATAAAAATTTGCTTAAATTTAAAGAATGTAGTTACGTGTTTAAATCAAAATTTAAAATGGAATTTAAAAATTAAAGATAATTTTTTTTTAAAAAGTGATTAAAATTTGAGTTTAACCCCTAAACTATAAACCTAAACTTTAAATCTAAACCTTAAAATTTAAATAATACAAAATATTATATTTAATGTTTAAATATAAACTTAATAATTTTATAACTTTATGATTCTATAGTTTAAGATTTGAGGTTTAGATTTAAAAAAAAAATAAAGTTAAAGTCTTGTAAGTAGGAATTGTATAAGTGATTGTAAGAGAACATATATCTCAAGATCAAGTTAAAGTCTCAACTTGAAAATTTAAGAAACTATACACATTCTGTTGATTTATATTCACTTGATATTGATAAGATTATCTTCAATATAACTTTTTAAAGTATTTGAGTTCAGTTTTTTTTTTTAATTTTAGGGTATATTTGAGGTATGGCTGAGTTATGTAAACGATACGGCTGAGTTATCTAAACGACACGACTGAGTTATATAAACATTTTCTGATGTTAGGGTATGTTTGATGTATGACTGAGTTATATAAACGATACGGCTGAGTTACTAAATGACACGGCTGAGTTATATAAACATTTTCTGATTTTAGGGTATATTTGAGGTATGACTGAGTTATATAAACGATACGTCTAAGTTATCTAAATGACCCGACTGAGTTATATAAACATTTTCTAATTTTAGGATATGTTTGAGGTACAACTGAGTTATATAAACGACACGGCTGAGATATATAAACGACACAAATGTGTGTAAACATAGCATAAGACAAATACAAAATACATGGGTGAGTTATGTTTTTTACATAAAAAACTAAAAATACAGGTTTTATGTATTATTCCGGTGATAACTCCTCCATGTCTCCAAGCTTCATTGAACTCCTCTGTGTCGTCTCTGCTGAATCCGTCACTTCTTTCCGTCTCCTCCATTCTCTTCTTTTTCAATCTTCTCTTTCACTCAGAACTGAAAAATAGATTATGCAAATATGGGTATCAAATCACAAAACAAACTTAAATAAATACATCCCACAATTGCTGATTTGGGTGTTTTTGGAATATATTTGTTTTTTCTCTTCGGAATGCACACTTCTTATAGTTAGGTTTTCGGAGATTGGCGGGAAGTAACTCAGCCACAACTGCATATATAAACCAGCTGTAAAAGAAAAGTACCTCAGCCACAAAATAAATTAAAACTCAGCCATAAACTCGAAAAACACAACATAGAAGATGATTTCGGGCGATTGCAGCTAAGAAGATTTCGTAGAAACGATTGGAGACGATGATTTTGGGGAATGCGATATCGAAGAATACAAGACAGAGAGTTAGTTCGAGGAAGAGGGAGTAAACACAGTGTCCACGACGATTTCAGGGAAGAGGCGGTTATAGTTCCTTTAGTTCTTCGACAAAGTTGTGTTGTGTTGTTGTGTTTTTTTTCAACGTTTATGTAATTAAAGAGATGATTGATTGTTCTCTATTGCTGATGTGGATACTTAATTAGTGATGTAGATTTAATGTTTAAAAATAATTTCAACTAAAAAAAACTAATCAAGAGTTTTAATCGTAATTTACTAGGGTGTACAAATACTCTAGTAGTTTTTAAAAGATGTATGTTACATTAGTTATAAATCAACTTTTCCATAACATTCTAGTAATTTTATCGTAAAAATCATGTGAAAGGGAAACACATTGAAAATAGAGTAGTTGCATACTATGACTATATTTCAAACATTATTTAGGTGGATGGGCATCACAAAGAAACAAACGGTACAACTTCTGTTTTAACCCCAAACTGCCCATGTAACTATCTCTTTGCGTCTGGTTTTATTTTGTTTCTCTTACCTTTTTTTTGGACAAATCTTATCCTATTATTTATAAATCGACATGTGATTACCCTATTATTTGACGTCTCGTTTTGTTATGTATGAATAACGAAGTTATTCAGTCAAAGAAAATTTGTGAAGTTATCTGTATAAAGTATTATAATACTCATAAAAGAAATTAGAGTTTCGAGTTTCTATTTGGGTTAGGGTTTAAGGTTAAGAATATAGAGTTTCTATTTTGATTTTAGGTTTAGATTTTTTATTTGGATTTAAGGTTTAGAATTTAGAATTTCTATTTAAGTTTAGAGTTTAGATTTTCTATGTGAGTTTAGGGTTTAGAGTTTAGAATTTAGAATTTATATTTGGGATTAAAATTTAGGTTAATACTTGAGTTGGGTTCCTGGTTTTATGGTTTTGGATTATCACCATTTATTTTTAATCAATTTGATTATATTATTTATGTTTAACCAAAAATATAACCGGTTTTGCAGTCAATATAAACGCTCATCTCTAAAGGGATAATAAGGTAATTTTGTTTTCGCTGTTTTGACCATATAGCTAAGGGAAAATTCCATAAAAATACCCAAACTAAATTTTGTTAAGCTTTTTAATACCCAAACTTTTTCACTACCCAGTTTAATTCTCCAACTAATTATTTTGCTCATTTTAATACCCAAATTTTTAACATTGTACCCACTTTAATACCCAAACTTTATTTATTTAAATAAAAATACTAAAAAGTTTCAAACAAAACTTAATAAAATCTCAAAAAATCTAAGAAAAAATATTAAAAATTCTAACTTTATTTTAAGATTTAGAAAAGAAGGTAGATAAACCATTGAAAATTTATTTTTTTCAAAAAATAAATGAATTTGAATGATAAAAATAAATTTCGTTTTTTACTTTAGAAAACAAACTAAATACAATATTTAAAACTTAGAAATTTTATTACAAAATTTAATATTTTACACTATTTAGTTATTTTTATTTCTCAAACACCAAAAACATTTAGAATTTTCTGAGTTTATTTATAAATTTTAGATATTTTTAAAACTTTTATTTGAAACTTATTAGTATTTTTATTAAAATAAATAAAGTTCGGGTATTAAAGTGGGCACAATTTTAAAAGTTTGGATATTAAATTGAGTAAAATAATTAGTTGGGGTATTAAACTGGGTAGTGAAAAAGTTTGGGTATTAAAAAGCTTAACAAAATTTAGTTCGGGTATTTTTATGGAATTTTCCCTATAGCTAATTAAATTTCTTTTTGCATGGTTTTTTATTTAACGCTGATTTATTATGATATTACAATTATTAGGAAGATTACATAGACGATTCAACAACCGACAATACTACGTGTCTTATGAAGATCTACGCCTAACTGCATCATCTGAACCGTCCTATGAAGATACACGCCTGATCAAATTTACTTGCACCATATTGAAGATCCCTTGTAATCCTTCCTTCCATAATCTGCATAGTTGCCTATAATTCTTTTCTGCACAGTTGCCTAATAAATCGCACTCTCTCCGGAACTTGAAATCGGAATTTGAGATAATCTGCAATAAATTGAATAGTCTGAGTGTCGAACCCCATACCTGGATGTAAAAACCTTTAGACCTTAACTATTAGGCTACGGTGCTTCCACCTTTTTTTTTGCATGGTTACATAAATAATTTAGTTTTATGGATATCTACCCAAATGACTCTTGAAAATACATCTTTTATATTAAATCAAAGAGCAGAAAAAGATCGTCGTCACTTGATGAATGGCTCTGGCAGACTGGGCTCTGTAAACAGGTCTTTTATTCTTGGATTAAACTAAAAATTAAAGAGAGGCATATGTATTTCAGTATTTGACAAAACGTGAAGCTAAAATGGCGCAATTCTAAAAAAATGTTAACATAAAAATCTTTCCCGTATTATTTAAGGTAGGCGTAATAGAGCCAGGCATTCTACAGCTTGCTGTTGTGAATGTTAGCAGGGCCGTTTTCTTATTTAAGCAAACATAATTATCAAATATATATTCTAAGGTCGGTCTTTCTAGTACTTGGAGCTGAATCAAATCCTTCTAGAAGCTGCCTGGGGATACCGTGCCGCCTGGGGATCCTGAGTTGCTTGTGGTAGTTTGTTGGGATGACTTGTGGCCTGATTGATAGTTGACAGAACCTGCATAATTAGTTGACCCTGTTTTTCCTGAAAAGGATCTACCAAAAGAGCTTCCTCCTTCCGTTGAAGTAGCAGGCCCACCAGCCATTCCAGTGACAGGGACAGTGCCTGTGCCAGTGCCAGTGGTAGTGCCGGTGGCGGTACCGGTGGTGGTACCGGTGGCTGTGCCGGTGGCTGTGCCGGTGGCGGTTCCGGTGGCTGTGCCGGTGGTTGTGCCGGTGGCGGTGCCGGTTGTGGTGCCAGTGGCTGTGCCGGTTGTAGAAGTTCCAGTAGTTGAACCTCCGGTGGCCACATTGTCATCGCTGCCATCAATTCCTAGGGATTTTATGTCAATAGAGCTTCCACTCTTTGATGCCGCACTGACAACAACTTGACTAATCACTTGTGCCCATTGCATAAGAGACGTGAGCATCAATTGTCTTTGTCCACTTGTCATTTCCGTTGAACTGCTACTCGTTTGCGAGGTCAAAGTATTTCCCATATTCATTAACACATTCATTACCTTGCTGGTATCCACCTGATAACCAATTAAATGAAATCAAAATTTTACCAAACCACGACCATTTTGTAATACTAACATTCCTGATTAGACAGTACTAGATTTTGACATGTTTTTTTAAAATGCAAGATTACGGTTAACAAATTTTAATATTTTACCGACGATCCGCTGGTACCACCCAGTGCAGAAAGAGCACTTTGGACGCCCTCAGCTTTCCCTTTCAAGTCAACATTCGACCCCGAACTTATTGCGCCCACGTAAGACCTTAAATTTCCAAATAAGTTCTTGTACACAGGCTTCAATGGGCACTTCAACTCCAACAGGTTCACAAACTTCAGCATACCCTTGCAAGCGAACGGCCTAAGCCCCCTAGATCTTCTGGGAATTTTTCTAAGGAAGTGCCTTAATAAAAACGTCCCTTGCACTTCATAAACCGTACTTAGTGCTACTAGTAACAATAGACATACCGCCGACGAAATTCTTGCCATTTTTGTTTTGTTTTTTAATTTTTTTTTGTTTGTTTTGGAGTTTTACAATTACTAAGCAGCAGTTTATAAAGATGTTTCAATGGTCTAAATTTATTTATGTGCTTAAGAGAAAAAGGTGGATCGATTCAAGGCCGCGAGAGAAAAGCACAAGCTGTTCTCATATGTTTCGCATTCTACTTGGACAGAAATTTATGTTGCTCTCCGTGTCATTCTATTTATGGAAAAAAGTTTCTTTTCTCATTCGAAATGAAGTAATTTAATGCAATTAACTTCTGGTGACAACACAAAGTTCAGATGGTGTAAAGCCAAAGTAATTGATTTCATACTGTTTTCTTATAAACCCATAGCATTTTAGAATACTTGATGAAATATATTCACGCCGATAAAATTGTAGTAACTCTCAAATTTTGTTAAAAAAAAAACATGAATATTCTATTTAACCATTTAAACAACTTATCTTAACTATTCACTTAAAGCTTCAAGTTAATTTGACTAAGGCCTCGATTGGTACAGATAGCAAAATCAGTAGCATTATGCTATAGGAGCAGTATGCTGAAGAAACTGTATGTTCTTATTTAAAAATTTAATAATGTGATTAGCAAAGCAGTATCAGTATACAATATTAAAGTTATCATAAAAGTTATTATATAATATATATTTTAAAATAAAGTATATAAATTATAACATATTATAATATTTTTATTAAAATAATGAACCTTATTTAATTATAGAAATTAATGAAATTTTAAATGTGAAACATTATTATTAAAAAAAAATATAAAATTATTTAAAAACATAAAAATTTAATTATGGATATAAAAATAATTTTCTATATTATTAAATAAAATTAATTAATTATATATAATTTACATATATATATTATCAATATTTATTTATTGGTAGAGCAGTAACAAATCATATATAATATTATCATAAAACTAATATATGACATATAATTTATTTATTTCTAAATATATAGATATGTATATTTTATAATATATGAGTATATAAATATATATTATTTATGTTATTTTATTAAAATAATGAATTTTATATGTAATTATATAAATTATATTATATTTTAAATGTAAAATAATGTTCTTTTTCAAAACTTAAAATATTAATCACAAATTTTTATTTTTAAAATATAAATTTATTTTTTGATTATGAACATAATTTACATTATTAAATAAGATAGATTAATTATATATAATTATTTTTTTGCAAATGCTCTACTAAAAGCTCCATATGAAAGCATTGAATAAAAATTCATTTTAGAGAGCATTACATCTTGTAAATACTTTATGATAAGTGTTAATTGAATAATAACGAGTATAATGCTTATGCTAATACTCTGCTCTGCTAATCCAGCTCTAAGCAAATTTTAAGACGTCGTTATTTTGGTTAAAAGATTGATTAAATGGGGATAATCGCTGTTAAAACAATACAACATCTTTTTGTAAATTAGAAAACTCTATAATCCTTTGTTCTCCAAATGTAAATCCCTAATTCACTGAAAATCGAAAAACACACTCTCTTCAAACCTTTGTTTTGATTTCATGATGAGAAAAAATGAAACAGATGCAGACAGTGGAAATAATATATGGGACGACGAGAGGAATTAGGGATCGAGACAAAGGTTTGAAGATAATTTTTGTGTGTTTTTTTCAATTTTCATAGACCTAGGAATTTAGGTATGGAGAAGAAATGATCTTGAGAGTTTTCTACAAAACGACGCTATATTGTTTTAACAAAGATTATAAATGGAGATTAACTCTGTTTTGTCAATCTGTTAACAAAAGTAACGACGTCTTAAAATTGGTTTAGTCAAATTAACTTGAGGTTTTAAATGACTAGTCAAGATAAGTTGAGGTTTTAAACGGTTCAAAACAAAATTTATCATTTTAATCAAATTGGAAAGTTCATGATTTAGATGATAATTTTCCTTAGTGATACTGTATAATTCTTATTCGTACGAAGTTCGTTTATAAAATTTTCAAGGTTAATTAATAACTAGATATTTATTATTGTTATTATTATTATTTTGTCAAAGGAGTTAGAATTTTATACGGTCCATTTATTATTATCTTCTGAACCTTAGTGCTCGCTCTATTTGCGAGGTTTATGAAATCACCTAACTCGAATTCGATTGGGGTTAAGTAAAGATTAATGAATTATGATTTTCTTAAAATGTTTGTAAATATATGTAATTTTTATATAAATTTTTAAATTAAACATAAATAATAAATAAAATGTTTGGATCGATCCATTAATCATCAATTGATATTGAGTTTGAAGTTCACTAAACTTAATATGATATTATAACCACATAAACCTAAATATTAAAATGCATAATAATCAATCCACGCAATTTTCTAATCCGGTTCAAGAAATGGCTTATGTTCTCCGGTTCGATAATGATATTTTGGAGACTAATGATTACTCCTTCTGTTTCATATTGATATTTAAGGTTTTTGCATATGAATTAAAAAAAATACTAATTTTATATTATTTATCTTAGTTACATAATTATGAAACTAGTTTAACTAATCAGAAAATACAGTGTTTTGTAATTGATCACAAAATTTAATGATATTAAATTTGATTTTGAATAATGAAAACTTAAATTATTTTTCAATAAATATTTTTTTTAAACACCATTTAAAGTGATACGAAAAAATTAGAAAGAAATCATTATCCCAAAAAAGAATATTAAAATGATGTAAAAGCTGATGGATCATTAGCCCTAATCTGTATAAGAATATAAATTTTCACAAAAGTTTCGATGAAACATAAATAATACTCTCGTTGTATCATTTCAAGTGGATTTTAAAATTTTCATAAAAATTAAGAAATTACAAAATTTTATGTAATTTATCTTGGTTATATAAAAATAACATTAAATAAAATTCGTTCAACCAATAAAAAAACTACAGTTTGGCTTCCAATGTTTTTTCTTAAATGCACACAATGAGAAATCCTGGAAGTTAATAGATGCCTTATTAATTTAGAAGAAGAAAATTATTCAAAATCCTTTTTATAGGAATCACTCGCTTCTGTATGTAACATACAGAGCGGTTACATTCTATCTGTATTGTCTTACAGAGTTATTACATGCATACGTCGGTCTTTAGCTAGACACTCCTGGCCTATACCGATCTTAGTTTTATATACAAAAAAAATATCTGATAGTTTAGCTACTAATTAAAATAAGTATTTTGGCATTACTGGATGGTCATACTTGCTGATTTTCCGCGTATTAATGCAGCTTCTCAATTGGTCTTGAGCCTACCCATACTGTTCTCCTGCTGAGAAGAAGCAGCGGTCTCCTGCTGAGAAGAAGCAGTCTGTTTCTGAGAAGAAGCAGCGGTATGTTTCTGAGAAGAAGCAGCGTTCTGTTGCTGAGAGGAACCAGCGTTCTGTTGCTGAGAGGATGTAGATGAAGATGAAGCTGAGCTTGAAGAAGCAGCAGTCTCAACAAACTGGGTCGTGACTTTTTCAATCTTTGACATGGTCTGCTTAATCTGTGTCTCTTTTGTCGATGATACTTTCTGTTCGCCCACGATTTGGCTGTTGATATCTTGAAATTCTTTAATATTCTTCATCAACTCTTCTTGGGTAGTCTTGATGGTGCTCTTCATCTACCGTACCACAGAGAGAGAAAAAAATCATGGAAAAATATATTAATTCTTGATTTAAAAAAAAAGGAATCATATATTAGAGAGAGTTGTTAACACAAAGTTCTTTATTTATACGTACCTCTTCTGATTTGCTAAATCTTGAACCCACGTAAGTCATGGCATCAGATAGTTTACCAGTGGTTGATCTTGCTGTAGAAGAATATTCTTGTGCGGATTTGGTGGAAGAAACCCTTGAGGAGGCAGTCATGGAAGCCTTGAGCTTCTCGAAGAAGGGTTTGAGTTCTTGCTTTTGTGCAAACCTTTTCTCAAGTCCAGATATGAATGAACTTGTTTCTTGTGAAGTCTCTTTCTCGATTTCCGTCACTGATGTGGTCGCTGATGAACTTGAGCTCTCGCTTTTCTCGCTTTTGGATTGTTGTTGATTCATGGAAGAAGCAGCACTTCCAGCGTTGGATTCTTGCTTACTGGAAGAAGCAGCAGCCTTTCCACTCTCTTTTTTAGAGGACTTACCCTTAGCAGAAGTGGGACTTGCTTCCGGGCTTCCTGAGGTTCTATCCTCACCAGAAGTGGGACTTCCTGTCGGGCTTCCCGCAGATGCACCTGTCGTGTCATCAAAAGTAACACCAGCTTTGGTCGAAGAACTAGCACCAGCTTTGGTCGAAGAACTAGCACCAGCCTTGGTCGAGGAGGCTTCTTTGGTTTTGGCTGATGAACCACTCTTCTCCTTCTGCTCCTCCTTCTTCGCCTCCTTCTTCTCAGCCTTCTCCTCCTTCTTCTCAGCCTTCTCCTCCTTCTTCTCCTCCTTATCCTTCTTCTCAGTCTTATCCTTCTTCTCACCCTTCTCCTCCTTCTTCTCAGCCTTCTCACCCTTCTCAGCCTTCTCACCCTTCTTCTCCTCCTTCTCAGCCTTCTCACCCTTCTCGGTGGTTTCTTTAGCCTTTCCTGAAGAGCCACTTTCTGCTCCAGCCTTTGCTGAAGCGCCAGCTTGTGCTCTAGCCTTTGCTGAAGATTCAGTTTCTGCTCTAGCGGCATAACTCGAAGAGTTTGATGAGGATTCGGAACTGGATTTTTGGGATGAAGAGCTACTATGGCTGCTTCCACTAACAGTCATGATAGATTTGTCATTGACATCAACATCAAGTCCAAAAGAGTTTATATCGACTTTCTTTCCTTTCTTCTCAGCTGCTGTCTTCACGACTGTAGCAATCGATTTAGTCCACTGCACCATAGATGTGACTAGAGTTTTCTTTTCAGTAGACGTTATCGTCTTTGTGCTCTGTTTCTGCTCAACCAAAGTCTTTGCCATAGAGGCCATGGTAGATTTGAAACTCCCTGCTTCCGCCTGTTGCAAATTGAGGAGAAGTTAATAACAAAAATAATAATAATAATAATTTGGTTGCTATCATGGCCGGTTGTCAAATTTATGAGGCTTGGATTGAAACAGTTACGGTCAAATGATCCATACCTATATAGTATTTTTGTTTCATAAAGATACTTAATGTTTTCTATGCGAAAATTATAAATTTCAAAAAAAATAATTAAATTTATTGAATAATTATTGGTTAAAATTTTGGAAATTGATAATTGAAAATGATGAGCATTTACTATCCCCTAATTGAACTTCTAAATTTTTTCGAATTAATATATAAACATAGATTTTCAAATTGTCAAAAAAAGGGGAAAGGTTACTAAATTGTTTGAGAATTCGAGTGTCTCAGGGCGTGGCCATGTTTGTTACAATATGAATATTACAGGACTTACAGATTGTTGGCCTGCACCACCACTTATTGCAGACACAGCTTTCGAAAGCCCGTCCATGTTTTGTGATGAGGAGGACGAGGACGATGACGATGACGATGACGTTTGGATGGAGCTCATGTAAGACCTGCATTCTGTGAAGAAACCTTTGAACTCTGGAGTCGGTGGACAAATACGTTCAAGGTCGGTCAAGAACTCTGTCAAACCCTTCTTAGCGTATGGCGCAAATTCGTTGCTCTTGCTTGGAAACTGAGTCGTCAAGTAATTCTTCAACAAGAAATGTCCTTGCGCTTCATAAATCACACTTGATGTTACTACTAACATCAGACACAACCCTAGTGAAATCCTTGCCATGTTTTTAATAAAAGAAAACAAAATGAAATAACAAAACAAAGTAAAAGTGTTTTTTTTTCGTTTCTTTTTTAGTTAATTATTTTCTTTTTTTCTTCTTTTCGAATTGTTTTGGTTTGTGGGTGATGTTGGCCTTATATAGATGTAAAAGGTCTAAATATAAGTGTGTCTATAAGAGACAATGGTGGAATGGTTTAAGGTCGCGAGAGAATAGCATATATGTGGTTCTAATTTTTTACTGCTCTATTTTGACGGCAATGTTTTCATCCACGTTTCTCTTCAGTCTATATCTAGAAGAACGAATTTTAATGTAATTTAGAGTTTATCAAAAACACTAGGATCTTGATCCGTGCATCTGCACGTTTTTCATTTTGATGTAATAACATTTAAACCATTCAAAATGATATATTTTATTTGACAATTTTTTTATTTTATTGATGTAGTATTTTGTTAATAACTTGAATGTTTTAACAATTAATTTAAATCTGAGCTTATTCTTTTTTGACCATTGCTTTCAAAATGAATAATTATTTTTTGAAATTTTATTAAGTTTGCTCCTATTTAAAATATTTGTTTATAAAAATAAAGCTTGAAATGTGTTATCAGTTTTATTTTTGGTATACATGTATCATATAGTTTACTAACATGTTATTAATACATGATACTTTAATTTTTTCATTGTTATTTACTATAGAGATATATGTGTTATCAGATTTATTTTTATGCAGAATGCAATTTAGAATATTTTAATAAAATGCAGTTGTGATAATGGTCCATTTCAAAATTATCGTAGAAGCTAAAGAAATAGTTTGGTAAATGAAAGTATTAGTATGATTTTTCTAATCCATACGTGCAATGCATAAAACTACGACTGTATAATTTGGTTTTGGTGGTTAGCATAGGTTTGGTAAATTTAGTATAGTCTTCATAGTATAGTGTGTACCAATAATATAACCGTGAACTTGAAACATTATAACTAGTAAACGTATTCCTACTCTGTTAGCGTGTCTATGTTAATTTTAGAAACAGTTGCCTATGTCTAAGTTAGTCTGTTACGCCTATGTTCAACTTTATAAAATAAATTAAAAGGTTTAAGGACAATTAGAAATTGATTTGCGCTTTCAAAGTGTGAATTTGATATTTAAGTAAAAACTAGAGTTTGACCCGCCCTTTCGAAGGGCGGGCAAAATTCTTTTGTTATCATCTTATACATTGATCTTTCGAGTTTTTTAAATGTCTGAGATTATTATCAATTTTAAAAGTTTGCATTTTGATGATTTTCGTTGGGACATAAGATATTTATATATATATTCTGTTGACAAATTTATTTAACCTGTCTTTTTGTTCACCAATATGTTTACATATGATGTTCGGTTTTCGGTTTTGGTTTTGGTTTTGGTTTTAGAAAAGCTGCTGGTTTTGGTTTTAAATGATCCATAGTGGGTTGCCCGGGACTCGAACCCGGAACTAGTCGGATGGAGTAGATAATTTCCTTGTTAAAATGAAAAAAGGTCAAAAAACCCTCCCCAAACCGTGCTTGCATTTTTCATTGCACACAGCTTTCTCTATGTATACATAGAAAACCAAGTTTCTTTGTTTCCTTATAAATAGGATTGCGAATTCAATACTCAGTAAATTTTATCTTAGTCTTACTGCTTACTGTATGAACATTTAATAATAGAAATAAATGACTTTTGATAATACAAAATAATTAATTTTTTTGTTATCTCCGCATTCCGTTTACGTTCTGATAAATTTTGATTTAATTTATGGAGCCTCAGAACTCCATTATTCATGATTGACCAAATCATTAAGATAAAGAATATCCAAATACCAAATCCGCAATCGATATAATCTTTAGAAGCATAATCACTTCTTGGGAAGATTAAAGAAAGAACTTGGTCTTCCCCCGTAAGAAATTCTTCTAATAAACCCGAGCCCAACCTTTTTAAAAAAGCGCGTACAATACTTTTGTGTTTACGAGCCAAAGTTTTAACACAACAAAGACGAAGTATATATTTTATTCGATACAAATTCTTTTTGTTTGAAGATCCGCTGTAATAATGTGAAATATTTCTGGATATACGCACAAATCGGTTGAGAATATCAGATCTGATGAATCCGTCCAGGTCGCTTTACTAATGGGATGCCCTAATACATTACAAAATTTATCTTTAGCCAACGACCCAATAATAGAAAAAATTGGAATGTTGCTATCCAATTTTATTCTAACATTATCTATTAGAAATGAGTTTTCTAGCATTTGACTACGTACCACTAAAGGATTTAGTCGCAAACTTGAGAGATAACCCAAAAATTCTAAATTATCTTTAGATAATTGATTTATATTAACCTTTTGCGATTGAAACCATACGGAAAAATAACATTGCCATAAATTAACAAAATAAAATTTCCATTTATTCATCAGAAGTGGCGTATTCCTTTGTTGCCAGAATGTATTTTCCATGATATCTAACATAATGTAGGAAAGGATCCCTTGAACAACCCTAAAGCGCCGGAAATTTAATTAACAAAGACTTTTAA